>NW_017299862.1:49394-49607 GCF_001594075.2 Trachymyrmex cornetzi | reverse complement strand
CCCTCGCCACTCTCTCCTTTACATGCTCCTCCTGCCCTCCATTCCTCTGCATGGTATACCCTAAATATCTAAACTTTTCCATCTCCTCTATCCTTTTCCCCTTCCATCTCCAGTCCACCTTATTACTCCTTCCCCTAATCTCTTTATTTATAAAACACATTCATACTCATATGTATGTTTTGAATGAACCGCATATTGGAGCCAAAATGGCGG
>NW_017299862.1:40774-48714 GCF_001594075.2 Trachymyrmex cornetzi | reverse complement strand
GTGACGTCACACTTCGACAATTTTGATTGGTCGCATGCGCGTGAGCATACCCTTATCCTTATACCATGAACAGTCCCAGTCTTCACAAAGCACCTGTATACGCGTACTTTCTATTCGGTGGAAATATTTCTTTTCTAGACTTTCAATCTTAGTTCTACAAACTCGGTATCGTTCGTTTCAATAATGTGACCTCAGCTGCACGTTTATTTTCAAGATATGGATTCTAAAACTCTTATATCAAGCAAATATATATCTGAAGTGACAGCTGTACGAGCCAAAAGTAAGTGAATTTTTAACAAATTAAAAATTTTTTTTCGATTTTCTCATGAAATCCAGTGCAGCTGAGGTCCTGTTTGTGCGTACTTTAATTTAAGTAATAATACTTTTGCAATTCCCGTACATCCAATATGGAGATTTTTCACCGAATGGAAATGTGGTAAAACAGGAGGCTTTAGCATCGCCTTAATAATAAATGAAAGTACTATTAAAATTTCTAAATTAAAAATGCATGTTGTTTTAATATAATTTTTTATGTATTCAAAATGTCTTTTTTATGTAATATATGAGAAAAAAGCTATTACTAAATTATTATATCATGAAAACAAAAACATATCGAAACAAACAAAATACAAAACAAGTTTTGAAAATCGATCTTTTTGCATGGTATTAACAAAAGTTTAATTAAAAATTTTTTTAATAATTAAAACATTTATTATGTATAATTTTATAAAAACCCTTAAATTTGTTATTTTAATGTCATTATTCTTGAAATTGTGACGTAATTTTGGTTAACAGATTTTTTTCATGTTCAGTAAGCAAAAATATGGAAAAAATATGGAATTATTCACACTTGTGTTGGAAAATGATGTTAGATAGTATAATAGCAGTACAAGAATTTTGAGAACTGACAGGTGTACTGTTGATGTATATTTGGTTTTGACTTCTTGAGCATGTATATCCACACCCATTGCTGTTTCTGTAAGATAATAATTTATATTATTGATAAATCCTTTTGTCAGATTGCTTATAATAACACAATTAAAATTACCGTTTATATAACGCTTTTTAGGCTTTCATTATTTTTAAAGATGCTAGAAAGTTTGCGAGTTATCGCCGTGTTTTTGTCCGTTGCTAATGCTAACGTTTCGTGAACCTTGCCGTTTACTTTATCAGGGCGAGGAGCGTACTGATACTGATACTGATACTAGATACAGTATCAGTGCGCTTCTCACTCTAATAAATCACGGCGATAACCCGCAAACTTTTTAGCATCTTTTACCACACACACACACACACACACACACGCGCGCGCGCGCGCGCGCGCGCACACACACACACACACACACACACACACACACATTTATATATTTTTTTATTATCCATAAAATGATTGATAAAATTTGCAGCATAAAATGACTATCAATAAACAAAACGTGTTTTCTCACAAAATATTATACTTATATACATTATAATTAAAAACATGGCACATTACCGCAGATAATATCGAGAGCAGCATTGATAATAAAAGGGAAAATATTAACGGTTTTTTCTGGATCTTTTTCTATCTCTTTTTGGAGACACTTTGTCAGAATCTCTGCTTTTTCAGACACAACCACAGCAAATTGATCTAATATACTAAAATGGAACGTCGGCCCGATGAGTTTTCTATCGTGGAACCATTGTTCACCTAAAGCAGCATTAAAATGTGATATACAGATTAGATAAGATAAAAAGGAGTTCTCTGTTTTTTTCGTCTAATGTAAATGTATGTGCATTTGTGCTTCAGTACGGGAAAGAATATTTGATAAGATAAAAAAGGAGTTCTCTGTTTTTTCGTCTAATGTAAACGTATGTGCATTCGTGCTTCAATAAAGGAAAAAATATATTTTAGTCATAGTAAATATTTTAGTTGTAGTAAATATATATTCTTTCTAAAACTTTTAGAATGAAAGCTCACTCTAAAGAGCGAAATCTCACTCTTAAAGATTGAAAATGGAGTCACTTTTTTTGTGTAAAAATGAAATTGTAAAAATATCACAAAAGGTGAAGAAAACTTTTACACAAGAATACTTTTTAATTCACAAGGAAATACTTCCACGTAAATTCCATTATTTCTATTGTGTAATTTATAAATTTCGAAATAATTTCAACGACCAAAAAACTATATTTTGCTAAAAAGCAAGAATTAACAAAATAGAATGGCCAATCATACGTAAAAATTTAAATATATTTGATATGTGTACGTTTTTGCCTATATCGAAAATGTAATAGTTTATGTCGATAGAGCTTATATAAATGATGAATTTTGCACTTATTAGTTACCATTCATTGTATATCTGTTATTCAAATAACAGATTTATATAGGTTTGCTTTCATTCTGAGATTTACACTTGGGAGTGTTTCCTTGTCAATTAAAAAAAAATAGATGCTTTTGTTATTGCTTCTATTTTTGATATTCTGTTTTTCTTACATGTTGATACTGGATATTAGCGATGTAAACAAGATAAAAAGTGTGCGAAACACTGTACAATTTTCTAATACGTGAACAACATAAATAATCAGATTAACTATGCAGTCAAACTCTCTAAATTCTTTGAAGTGAAAATTGAACCTGTCTTAAAAAAGAGTGCCTCAATTTTCAATCTTTAAGAGTGAGATTTCGCTCTTTAGAATGAGTTTTCATTCTAAAAGTTTTAGAAAGAATGTATATTTACTATAACGACTAAAATATATTTTTTCCTGTATTGAAGCACAAATGCACATACATTTATATTAAACGAAAACACAAAGAACTCCTTTTTTATCTTATCTAAATATTTACATGAATGCTTATACATTAAAATAGCGTACATGATAAAAATGAGCCAAGGCTGGACATGCATTTGAAATATTTTTATTTAAAATATTATTTGCAATACAAGTGTATTTTGTTTTTTGTATTTCAACGGAGCACATGGAAGTATTACGTATTTTGTATTTAAAATTGAAAAATTAAAAATTTTTTTGATAAATGTTCACTTTAGGGGAGACCTCTGTGATGACCTTGATCTTGGCATATGTTGTCTAGGTCATGACCCTGAGTAACCTCCAATACGTTTTAGCCATCGCTCGTTACTCTCTTGTTAAAAAGTTATTAAGAAAAAAAGTTCGAAAAATAATTTATTTTCTCTATATAGAACAAAAATTTTCTGCTTTAAAATATACTTTATAACTATCCATGCGAAGCGACTCTTACCGTATCTCCCCTGGCTGAGAGGTGGACGACTTCCACGCGAAGCGACTCCCACTCCATCTCCTCCTGTGCTTCAAGGGCGCACGACTTCTACGCGAAGCAGCTTGGCGAGATGGAATAGAACTCACTTCGCATAGAAAGTCGTGTGCCTCTAAGTAAGGGAGGTGGTGGTATAAAAGTCGCTTGGTGTAAAAAGTCATTATGTAAGCAAGAAACGGTATAGAATAGTCTCTAATATTATATATAGCAGAAATAAGACACTATTTTTTCCAATTTTTTTTGTTAATAACTTTTTAATGGATAATGAGCGACGGCCGTCCAACAAGTTTTAGCCGGCTAAAACTTGTTGGAGGTTACTCAGGGTCATGACCTTGAAATAAGATTGAATGTCAATCTTAGTATTTGAAATACAAAATATAAAATATTTTTATATGTACCGTATAATACAAAATACAAAATATTTTCATGCGCTCCGTTAAAATACAAAATATAAAATACAATTGTTTTACAAATACTTTTTTTTAAATAAAAGTATTCCAAATACATGCCCAGCCCTGAAATAAGCTGCTAATTATTTTTAATAAAATTGTAAATGTAAAAGAAAAATAAATGTGTAATAAAAAAATATGTGAGAAAAATAAATATGTGGTTTATTGTGTGTTTACCTGTAGATGTCAAAAGTCCGTTGCCCAACCAAGGTTTCAGCATATCATAGAAATCTCCTTTCGTAATATTTACCGTGCTGGGAAAAATATGCTGTAAATGTCAGAAAAAAATATAATCCAATAATATTCAAAGAAATAATATAAAAAAATTTTTATTTATAATATACACTCACCCGTAAAAAACGGACCATTAAATTTTAACACAAATTTTTATATATTTTAATATATATTAATATATTCTATTGAGTAGCGATATTTCAATAAATAATCATCATATCGAGATGAACCAAAGCTCAAATTAAATTTTAAACATTTCCCTTGACAACCATGCAAATAAAATTTAAATTACATAAAGTGTATTACAAAATGACGAACATTGAAGACGGATATTAGTAGGTATAGTAGGTCGGATCTAACTCAGATCCTCTGAGGGGAGCGCGGGGCGCGGGGGATACTCGTAGGCGAAGGAAAGCGGAGCGCGGGGGATACTTGAAGGCAAGGGAAAGCGGAGCACGGGGGATACTTGTTAGCGAGGGGAGCGCGGGGAGTACTCGTAGGCGAGGGGGCGTCCAAAAAAATTATAATGAATTATGTAAAATAAGACTTACCTCCTCCTCCTCCCCCTCTCCCCCCTCCTCCCCTCCCCCTCCTCCCAATCATCCTCTTCCTCCTCCCCCTCCTCCTCCATGTGGACATCCTCTTCGACGGAGATGTCCTCCTCCGCCTCAATTAATTTGATTTTTTTAGATGGAGGTTGTCTTCCATGTCTTTCATTGTTTTCTCAGTCACACACACAAATTATCGCGTAAGCCGCTAAATATTTTTTACACTTTTATAAATTTGAAAAAGTCACTCGTGATATACTCTTTGTAACACGCAGCAAGACTCGGTGCTAAGCCACACGCAACGACACTACTGTGGCTACTTTTTCCGCGAGTTGCCAAGGATCGAGACGTCAATAACGAATCTACATATGCTCAATCGATAGCTCAAAATTGCTCGTTATGCTCGTGTAGCACACGCGGACGAGATTCGGCAGAGACTGACGTCGAGAAGCGTCCTTTGCCATAGCAATCCCCTGCCTAGAGTACGTTTTACTTTTGCGCTGCACAAGAAACACTTATGGAAAATGAAACAGTTAAGATCGTAAATAAATAAATGTTTGCAGTCTATAGAATTTTATGGTAGACACTACAAAAAAATGCATAAATAACAAGGGTGCCTGTTAGGAAAGAAAGTATGCGACGATAGAATGCAAGTACGGCACCCTTTTTTTCCATTGTCTGTTTATGACTCAATTTTCACAATACGTTGCGTTTTTTCTTATTCTTTTTACTAGCGCAAAGGATTGGTAGTAAATATGATGGATCGGTAATAAAAGGAAGTACATATATATAGTGATGCGAACGAATTTATTTTTATTCACATCTTATTACACCGATTTTTCATACGTATTTAAAAGCTAATAGCTCGCAATCGACGAGCTGATGTCCATTGAAGATGTCGCTATCGCGTATAGCGTTCTTGGACGCGATATTGGAAAATCGCGTATATTTGGCATCGACTGTATCGACGAGTCGGACTAATCGTTCGAACGTTACATCGATACATCCGTCAAACTCGAACATACGGTGTAGCATCGTTTCGGTCATCATCATGAGTACGGATGAAGAATCGAGATGTTCGAGCGTAACATTGTTCTGTAGCGTGCAAACATTGACGATTAGTGGTCCAACGCTTATAAAATTGTCCTTATATTCGTTTCGCAGCATCTTGCGAATATTCCGTCGCTGCTTGCAGAGACCCTTCCACGTTTCGAGAGACAGCGACAGTTCGTGTCCGCGATGATCTCCCAGGGCGATCTCCACGTAACTCGGTGGACCAACATTGATTTCAATTTCTAAATACTTGCAGCCTGTATTCGTCAGATCGTAACGTCTGCTCAGTAAGCGCACCGCGCGGTGCTCCATGCTGTGTATATAGGGGAAAGTTGCTGAATGCGTACCACTTAACATATTTTTTATTATATTTCTCATTTAGAACTGATTTGTGTGCAAATGAAGGTTAGAAATTGTACTTTGATATTTCAAGTATCTATTATTATACGTTTAATCTTCTATCAATATCAAAATAATTCACTGGAAGTCTTTTTGCAACATGCTGCAAAAGGTCCGATTTAGGCAACCGGTCGCCTAAATCGTACCTGTAAGTATCCCAAATCGTACCGTCTTTGAAATTGATGTCATGAATTAAAATAATTAAGAATATAAGATTAATAAAAGGAATAATTTATTACTATGTACTTTATGAATAATTTATCGAGAAAAGGATTAAATATTTAGGTAATATTAAATAAATAATAACAATGAAACGATAAGTTCGACAAAATAAAACTTTTTAAATTTATATTTTTATAGTTTATTAGATATTTTTATACATTTATTATTATCATTTCACGTAAAATTTGTTGCAATATAAAATTAATAATAAAATTAATAATAAAATGCTAAAAAAGCAACAAATATAAAATTTAATTTCATTCAATCAAATTTCATTCATGAACAGAAATAAGAAATTATAAACTACACATGTTAATGATTCAGTCGCAGTCTTCTAAGAATTTAACATAATATTAATATAATATAAGCGACAACGTATTAAAATAAGTGAAAATATAGTTACATGACAAAACAAGTGAAAGAGACAACATATCATAAGATACAAAAATGTAACCATTAATAGCTAAGTTAGGATTTACATTTGGGACAGAAATAAATTTTTTGTTTCTTTAATATTCCTGCACAATCTTCGTGAACCCATAATTTGCATTTAATGCATTGGATCATATCTTCAATGTGTACTTCCATGCAGATAAAGCAAAACCATTCTTCTTCTTGAACAGAAACAATGACGTCGTCATCTTCTACAGTGTAACTTGATTCTTGAGAATTGTCTTTTATTGCTTTTTGTATTTTGCCAGTCTTTCTAAATTTTTTTTCTTTCAAAGCTGTTATTTCGTTTTTATAGGGATTACTTGTAAGCTCTACAGCTCCTTGAGCTGCTTTCCTTCGTTTCTTAGTAGACGTACTTGGTGTTGGTAATGGTGATATTTCTATTATAGGAACTTGTAAAGAACTATTTTTTATCATTTCATTAGACTCTTTTATATTGAATCCTTTAACTCGTGCTATAGAAGTGTTTTTTATCATTTCATTAGACTCTTTTTTATTGAATCCTTTAACTCGTGCTATAGAAGTGTTTTCAGGTAGACGTACAGATAGGCCTGGATGCCTCTTCATAAAAGAATAAAACCATTTTTTACCTGCCATCTTTGTATTACGGTTAAACTTGTGTGGAATACAATTTCGCTCCGCAATTTGAAAAGCTAATCGACGCACATCTGTAATGTTAAGTCCAAAAAATACTTCTTCTAAATATAATAAATATCGAACAAGTTCATTTTCAACATTATTCGAGAATGTTGGTAAAGCACCAGTTTTCTTTGCAGATGATAAAGGCCTTATAATCATATTGTTAAGGTGTCTTCGAAATGTCGGTTTCGGAATTCCGAATATTCTGCAGCATTCATTAAATCCATAAGTCTTTTGTTTATAAGACTCAATCGCCTCTTCCATATTCTCTTTATTCCACTGGCTAGATTTCTTTTCCATCCTACTTTAAAACAAAATATAAATATTATTTCTATTTATTCTTATACAGGCGTTTGGAAACATTGCTCGGATGCATCATGATTGTTTTATCTTTTATGGTGTTACAAATTAAGGACAAAATGATGCATCCGAGCCGTAACCTATGGCAGCGATTCCAAATGAATCCACAGGTCTAACATATAAGTATTATTATGCCGTCACAAAGTGTAAACTTTTGTAAATGTATACATATATATAATCAATGTAAGATTTATTATAAGGGCTGCATTTTAATATTCACTGCCAGTACTGAAAATCTATACGTTAAGTACGCTATAGATTTTTATACTGACAGTGAATATCAGACGCAGTCAGTAAATGTATATATTAACT
>NW_017299862.1:39517-40379 GCF_001594075.2 Trachymyrmex cornetzi | reverse complement strand
CTGATCTGAAGACAACTTCAGGCCACCGTCGGGCCAAGGTTGGGCCAACGTTGGGAATATGTCGGTACTCGGTTGTCATATCAATCACGGCGCGACGTCGGCCCAACCTCCGATAGCCGACCCTTATCTGAAGACAACTTGAGGCCAGCGTCGGACCAAGGTTGGGCCAACGTTGGCAGTATGTCGGCACTCGGTTGTCACGCCAATCACGGCGCGACGTCGGCCCAACCTCCGATAGCCGACCCTTATCTGAAGACAACTTGAGGCCAGCGTCGGACCAAGGTTGGGCCAACGTTGGCAGTATGTCGGCACTCGGTTGTCACGCCAATCACGGCGCGACGTCGGCCCAACCTCCGATAGCCGACCCTTATCTGAAGACAACTTGAGGCCAGCGTCGGACCAAGGTTGGGCCAACGTTGGCAGTATGTCGGCACTCGGTTGTCACGCCAATCACGGCGCGACGTCGGCCCAACCTCCGATAGCCGACCCTTATCTGAAGACAACTTGAGGCCAGCGTCGGACCAAGGTTGGGCCAACGTTGGCAGTATGTCGGCACTCGGTTGTCACGCCAATCACGGCGCGACGTCGGCCCGATGTATGGTAGCCGAGTCTTACTTAAAAGTGACTCTCGGGGCAACGTTGGCAGTATGTTGGCAATCGATTGTCACGCCAATCACAGCTCGACGTCGTCTTAACGTACGTTAGCCTACTCATTTTCATTTCTATTGACCATCACATTCAGATAATAACATAAAAATCATTGTTTTAAATAAAAGTTGGGTATTATTAAAAGTTTTAAACATATATATTATATATACGTTAAGACGACGTCGCGCCGTGATTGGCGTGACAATCGATTGCC
>NW_017299862.1:36915-38259 GCF_001594075.2 Trachymyrmex cornetzi | reverse complement strand
TCAATATCAAATTAATTCACTGGGAGTCTTTTTGCAACATGCTGCAAAAGGTCCGATTTAGGCAACCGGTCGCCTAAATCGTACCTGTAAGTATCCCAAATCGTACCGTATTTGAAATTGACAAAATATAATATTATTTCTAATTATTCTTATACAGGCGTTTGGAAACATTGCTCGGATGCATCATGATTGTTTTATCTTTTATATTGTTCCAAAGCAAAGACAAAATGATGCATCCGAGGCACCATAACCTAAAAGGCTGCGATTCCGAATGAAGCCATATATAAGAGGTGGTACGATTTAGGAAACTTAATCGATTTTATAAAAATATTTATTTAATCTTTGTAATGGATGTAAATATGTATATCAATGAATGTAAAATATTCTACAATAAACTTTCTTTTGTGAAAATATGACAATTCAGAATAAAATTATATCATTACATTACTATCGACTATATAAATTGATCAAAAATTAACATTTGTTATATCTGATTTTTTAAAATGTTTGCACGCACAAAATAAGGTATAGCCTGTTGAATTTTTGTCTACATTACTCATTTTTCATTTAGTTCATATTTTTGTCATTAAATGTTGCTTATATTACGTAATAATATGAAATATCGACGATTTAGGTGACCAGTACGCATTCAGCAACTTTCCCCTACATAAGGTTGAAAAAAACGTTATTTATTGTATAAAACGTTGAAACTTACACACGTTATATTCCTTCTTCACGTCGTTCGATGCGCTGCTCTCTTTGGTGAAGTACATTTTCAACCGTTCGTACAAGCGGGTATCGCAAGACTGATCGCGTCCTCGTAAATTGTGACGTATATAGTAATACTTCCGAAATCGAAGAAGGGGCAGGCTGTCCCCCTTATTCCAAGAATTTCGAACGTGTCACAACATGTTTTATCATGTCATTCTACTTATTTTCTTTGTCATGAGTTTATACATACGTTTATACATGCATACATATGTTTATACGTACATACATACATACATATATACATTTATACGTATATACATATGTACATACATACATACGTTTGTACATACGTTTATATATACATACGTATTTTCTTTGTCATGAGTTTATACATACGTTTATACATACGTTTATACATACATACGTATTTTCTTTGTCATGAGTTTATACATACATTTATACGTACGTTTATACATACATACATACATACGTTCATACATACATATGTTTATACGTACATACGTTCATACATACGTTTATACGCACGTTTATACATACTGTAATGTCCGCCGAAAATTGCGAGCAGGCGAACGTCACTTTTAACGACGCCAGACGCGTTGCCGTGGCAACGCG
>NW_017299862.1:35878-36188 GCF_001594075.2 Trachymyrmex cornetzi | reverse complement strand
AAAGATTCCGGTAACTGTTGACAGGTCAACCCCCTTTCCCGCTCAGCACCACCACTTCTAACTATATAAAAGCGCACACCAAAGTCAGTTGCGACCATTATATAGTTTCGATCATTTAGAGTTAGTCATTTAAAGTTTCGACCAGAGTTTTTGATCAGTGTTAGTGGAGTTGCGTCTTCAGTCGGTTTTAGACACCGAGTGCCGTATTAGAGTTCGGTATCCGAGAGTCGAGGTGAGAGGTTGCCAACGAGAGTCCTCCTTAGAAGCAGGGTCCTCGTTTACCGAAATTCATTATACTGCCAGGATAGCC
>NW_017299862.1:35426-35693 GCF_001594075.2 Trachymyrmex cornetzi | reverse complement strand
CCCCCTGCCGCTCACCCTATCTATACCCGCCTGTCGTTGATAATATCGGGTACATTGTAGATGACAAAGGTGAACCGCGCCGGTAGGGACAAGGCGTTGAAACGGATGCAGCGCGAATACCATTGGCGGAAGAAATTCGACCCGCGTGAATTCACGGACCCGCGCATAGTCCAGCCGCCGGGATTTTATCATCCCGTCCCTGGGAACTCCCAGGATCCGCCGCCACCGCCGCCTCTACCCGCGAGACCGGTGCAGATGGACCTTGAT
>NW_017299862.1:34451-35362 GCF_001594075.2 Trachymyrmex cornetzi | reverse complement strand
CCTGAATTCTGCGAACTAGTTTTTTTTTATCTTTTGTGATCGTTATCTCCCTCTCTTAACCTCGGTAACCGTGATTACTGCCCTTGCCGCTCGGGGCGAGGATCACGCCGAGCCGTCGTCGGACGGGCCCACGCCGCGTCCAAGGGGTATCCGCACTCACGCGCCCCCGGACGTGACACATACGTTCATACATACGTTCATACACACGTTTATGCATACGTTTATACGTACATACATCTATACATACGTTCATACATTACAAAGGAAGGGAAGGAAAGAAATTTTAGAAACGTATTAAAAAAAAATATCTTATATTTTATTTCAAACTTGATACATTTCTTTTTGGCGTTACGACCACCAATTGTATATTTTAAATACATTTTGTAACGCACAATTCTTAACATGTTTTACACATCGCATAGTATTGGTAACATCTAGATTATTCAAAGAATCTATATCTTTGTAATCAGCATCTCGACGTAAGTCTCTGCCGAATCTCGCCGCGTGTGCTACACAAGCATAACGAGCAATTTTGAGCTATCGATTGAGCGTATGTAGATTTGTTATTGACGTCTCGATCCTTGGCAACTCGCGGAAAAAGTAGTGTCGTTGCGCGTGGCTTAGCGCCGAGTCTTGCTGCGTGTTACAAAGAGTGTATCACGAGTGACTTTTTTAAATTTACAAAAGTGTAAAAAATATTGAGCGGCTTACGCGATAATTTGTGTGTGTGACTGAGAAAACAATGAAAGACATGGAAGACAACGAGCCTCCATCTAAAAAAATCAAATTAATTGAGGCGGAGAAGGACATCCCCGTCGAAGAGGATGTCCACATGGAGAAGGACGTCGTCCGCATGGAAGAGGACGTCGTCCTAGGCGAGGAGGATGAGGATGAGGACGAGATTCCCATCG
>NW_017299862.1:33915-34262 GCF_001594075.2 Trachymyrmex cornetzi | reverse complement strand
GAGGGGGGAGGAGGAGGGAGGAGGAGGCAGCTGATAAGCAGGAAGACGACGAGGAGGTAAGTCTTATTTTATATAATTCATTATAATTTTTTTGGACGCCCCCTCGCCTACGAGTATCCCCCGCGGCCCGCGCTCCCCTCAGACGACCAGAGTTAGAACCGGCCTACTATACCTACTGATATTAAAAGATAGGAAAAAAAATTTCTTATTCAAACTATTGCGTTGCTTAGGGGAATTCGTTGCCAGGCACAAAAATGTATGAGTCTTTAAGATCATTAATTTTCAAACAAATTCATATTTGTGTGTGTGTGTGTGTGTGTGTGTGTGTGTGTGTGTGTGTGTGTGTG
>NW_017299862.1:32617-33876 GCF_001594075.2 Trachymyrmex cornetzi | reverse complement strand
GAATATTTTTCTACGATTATATTAACAAAGTTATAAAAAATGTTACGTTTTAAAGAAAGTGTTATAAAACGGACAATTTTTTCTTGTAAACTCATTGTTAGTATAATTCAGAAAAAATTGTTGTAGGAAATTTTTCGTAAAAAAGAAATGAAAGTATGAATGTCAAATCTTAATTTTTTAAAATTTCGTATAAGTATGTACATACATATGCATGCGTGTATCCTGCTTTCAGCGTTACAAAGGATCAACGATATGCACGTGGCAGGTATTTAATCTCGTGTGTGTGTGCGCGTGCGTGCGAGCGTGCGTAACATTTTTATATGTAGTTCAAAATAAGTACAAAGTGTTTAATCTCGGCGTTATGAACGGTATGGTTCATAACCTTTTAAATCATCCAATGAATTTTTTTCTACGAATATGAAACTCAAGGGTCGTAAAAGAAAAAGAGTGTCCCAAATTGCCCCGGTCTGCCATTAAGTTTACAAGTAAAAGTTGTCCATTTTGTAACACTTTTTTTAAAACACTATAATTTTCTTTAAAAAATCGTAGAAAATGTTACAAATACGGATTTATTTGAAAATCAATGATCTTAAAGACTCATACACTTTTATGCCTGGCAGCCAATTCCCCTGAGTAACGCAATAGTTTGAATAAAAAATTTTTTTTCTTTCAATGTCCGTCTTTAATGTCCGCTATTTTATAATACACTTTGTGTAATTCAAATTTGATCTACATGGTTATTAATGGGAATGTTCAAGCTCTTTAATTTAAGCTTTGGTACTTCTCGCTATGATTTTTTTTAGATATCGCTACTCAAAACATATTAAAAATTTATGCTAAAATTTAGTAGCCCATTTTTTTGCAGATGAGTGTACAACAAATTTTGAATGCTACAACAAATTTCGTCAGTTATAAATATCAAATGAATTTACTGATTATTAACCCTAGTAAGTCATTCATGGGTTCAACGTACCATATGCGATTTTTTACATTGCTATAACTTTTTTATAATATAATTTGAAGACCCGGATTGAGGCTGAAAAAAAATTTTAACTCCATAGATATGATAAGCCTGCAAGGATATTTTTTGTATGTTATTCTCGATGTGAAAATGCACAAAAGTTCAGAGAGGGTACTTAGGACCCATACGTGACTAACTTGTAAGTTTTCGGTGTTCTGGGTACCTCTTTATTTTTTATTAAATATATGTTTACTGAGTTTCGGATAGTATAAAAGTAAGTACATGAAAATGTAGAACT
>NW_017299862.1:27621-32561 GCF_001594075.2 Trachymyrmex cornetzi | reverse complement strand
GGGGGGGGGGGGAGATCGCTCGGCTGGGCGGATTTATTGCTTTGGAGCGAGTGTTGCACACATCCTCTAACAACAAAAAACTCCAAAACCAGAGCGAATGAGAATCTGCGTGGTAATTAATACGCAATCTTAATTCTTCAATTCAAATTAGAATCTTTATTCCAACAATAGTACGTTTTGTTTCACTTTGGAACCATCTTCAGCAAACAAATTTAAAATATCAATCCCTTCATGTCAAAGAAAAATCACCATCAGATTAGCAGATTTGATGTTATAATCTATTCGAAACATTAATTTATCTTATAAATATTGATATTGAACAAGTTTCGAATTAACAATAAAATCGGTGACTCACCCCAAGACATAGAAAGAATTCGTCTCAACATTGGATCAAATAAATACAGTTAATATTCACTAAAAAGTATCAAATTAAAAACGTATGTTGCTCGCAGCTCGAACGAAACATGACTAATGCATTTAATATACTGGGAAAGAAATGTCAGGTCAAATCACAAAAATAAAAAGAAATACGAAAATAAAAAGAAAAAGAAGAAGATGATGTCGATACGTAAACAAAGTTTGTATAATCGAAAATATATAACTATTTGATGTCCTTTAATAATTGTATATAGGTACGATGTACACCTTCTGTATCTGAGCGTAAATTTAAACTATTTTGTTGCATTAAAATATGAAGGCATTCCGATATTAAACGTTTATTCAGAAAACGCTCTTCATCTAGAATCTAACTAAATCTTAATAAACTTAATTATACATACTATAATAATATTTATACATTTACAATTCTTTATCTACCATTTTATATTGTTTAAATAATAACATTTTATTTATTAATTGTAATAATTGTATTAATTGTAAACTTATAATATGTACAGATATTTTAAAAATGTCGATTTTCAATAGTTCAAATAGTTATACTTTTTTGAGCGAGTCATCGTACTACATTTTTTTGTTAGTCCAAAGGGTCAACTAAAAAAATCCTACGGGTTTTTCCTTGAATATTAAATTTAAAAATTTGAAAATTTTATCGAAAGTAGTCATTTTTTGCGAATTTTTTCAACAAAATTTCTTTGAAGCATTGTAATTAATTGAAGATAAAATATTATTTATTTGATTCATATTTATCTGTCTTTGTCTGATTTCGAGGTATAAATTTCACACGTTTTGAGATAAAAAAATACGTATTCAGTCCAGAGATATAGCGTGACAAAGTTGCAGGGTTTTACAAACCCTGGTGTTATAAGGAAGGTAATCAAAAATAATGACTTACTAGGGTTAATTATATTTATTAAAAGCTTTGTCAAATTTATATGTTATTTCGCTATCATAATAAAGAAATCTCTATTGTTCAGTAACAATACTAACAGTGACGCTGTAAAATCCGATTTAATAAAGGTAATTTTTTTATAAAAATAAGAGTTAATTTTTTTAAACATATTTACACACAAGAAAACTTTTAGCGCACACACATTTTCTGTTCTTCTTTTACTAACAAAATAAATATTTATAATGTACTAAATAGTATATAATAACAAAATTTGATTACTACACATTATAGATAATAGAGACAATAAAAAGATTTCGCTGTAATATTTTTCTTCTTCTTCTAATTTTTACTTTTAAAACCCGTTTAATAATAAATTTATAAAAGCAGTCGTTATATAAATGCTCGAGAATGTTTTATATCATTACAGTACACAAAGATGCTGTTTCTTCGTGCTTAAATAATGTATTAATTATTGTAGAAAATATAACGGATGTTATTTTCTATTAGTAAATAAATTTTATTTACCTCCAAGTATTCTGGCTTAAATATGTTAATATAAGGTGTGATTCCGATATATTGTATGAATATTCCTTCTTTACAATTCTCCATTATCGTTAGAAACAATTTCGTGCGCTCTAACAATTAAATTTATTAATTATTATACTAATAATTTATTATTATTTATTTATATAATAATTAATTTAATTACTATATATAATTAAATATTGAAGTTTTAAATTTAGAGCGGGCTATCTTAAAACAATATATTGATTGAATTATGTTAGAAACGGAAAATGACACACAATATATTAATTGCTACGTACAACTTTATTTTTTAGTTTTTTTTAATAACAAAACCCTGCAGTATTTTTAGATATTTGAGAAGTGTATCATTATTTTAGGAATTATATTTTACACTTCTATATATATGTACAGTAACCCATTGAACAGATGTTTCAGTTTGCCACATAGATTTGACATATTTCGGGATTATGAAAATATATTTTTAAGGAAAAACTGAAAAATAAAGCTGTATGTAACAATTAATTTATCGCGAGTCATTTCCCGTCTCCATTGACAACAAATATGATGCCTCGAGATAACCGAGCTGTGTGCGAATATACCCAGGTAGCAAGGTGTCGTCTATTTAACGTCATTAATTAGTCATTAATTAGTCATTCTTATGACGAATGTGACGTTTAAAATGACATCCAAACATCGCAAAAATGACGTGGATTTGTCACAGGTACATAACGTCATAAGTCAACGTCAAAAATACGTCATTTTTTCGTATTATTGACGATAGCAAGTCGTTCATTTGGCGTCATTAATTAGTTATTTTTATGATGAATCTATACGGTTCCTGAGACGAAGTAAAAATTACAAAAATGGACAAATTTGTTAGGTGTTGAAGTTACAAATATTCTAGTAAATTCAATTAGTTTTGTAATTTCCATCTTATTTTAATAAGCTCCTTGATGTCTAAACATCGTAAAAATGACGTGAATTCTTATATTTTTTATCACTTGCACAATGTCATAAACTGATATCAAAAATACATAATTATTTTCGTGTTATTAACGGAATAAATGTATGACGTTATTAATTAATCACTAACAATGTTACTAGTACGTCCACAATTAGCTATTTATTCGACGTCATTAAATATGACATTGTAAAGACGTCATAAATAAATGACTTCATTAATTAATCAAAAAAGATGACGTCATTATTACATCTTAAATAGGTCATATGACGTCAATAATTTAAAATGATTAACTATTGACATCAAAATAATGACAGCTTGCTACCTGGGTAGATATGTAAATGGCACTGTATAAAAATATAATGAAGAAATCTTATATAAAGTTTTTTACCGTAATCTGATAATCTCATTAACTTAAATATCGAACCAATAACTGGTGCGGGTAGGTTTTTGAGTTTCTGTCGAATAACATAATGATGATGCACTTTCGGCAGAAATGCGAAAATCACAATGATGCAAAAAGTACATGTCAAAAAAATTAAATCCATTGTCTGAAAAATCTGCGAACACTTCAAATAAATAGTTTATCAAACAAGTTCATACATTATTAGATTTACTGAAGTGAGACATTAATATTACTACATTAATATACTATGAAATTATATTAAATATTGTTAAAAAGTTACCAAACATTGTTAAAAAGTCCCAATACTAATTACGTGCAAAAATATATTTTTAAAGAATTGGAAAGAGTAAGGGCACTAGGAGTCAGGCGCAGAAGACGTCGCGCAAATAATACACTTATAAAGAGAGTGAAACTTCTTTATTCACTAAACGCGCTTACATGTTTCGACTCATTTTTGAGCCTTCCTCAGAGCAAACACACACTAACAAATATAAAGTAAAATATATTTTGTCATGGTGAGCTCACCTACATCGAGAATTTCAATGCCAGAATTAAATAAAAAGAAAGAAAAGGAAAGTGAAAAAGAAGGGAAATATTAAAAATGTCGAATTAAGGAATATAGAAACTAATTTATCAAAAAACTTTAATAATATAATTAATTATCCCGAAAATAAGGACGCTCACCATGATTACAAACTTACTTTTTCACTTACTCTTTCTAATTCTTTAATAAATAGTATTTTTTATCTGTGCTTCAATAAATATATGAAAATATATTATAAAATACTTAAAAATCTCAATTTTTTTAGTATAAATACATTATATATTTAAGGTTATTTAGGTAGAATTACATTGCGATACATGAATTAGTTGTCTAATAAATAAACAAAATATTTGTTCTGTATCTTTGCAACTAATCAGTAAATCACAATGAAACTTTGCATAAATTATTTTAAATATTTAAAATACTTATAAAAGAAAAATGTAAATTTTTTAATAATTTTTTTAATTTTCATTTTTAACAATAAAAATAGTAACAAATAAAATAAATAAACTGTACAAATGTGTTATTAAACACAAATATAATCTTATTCACACAACTTTCATATGTATATAGTTTATTTAAAGTGTAAATATTAAATATACTTCTAAATTTAATTTCTTGGCAGGGGCTGTACGTCTAATACATCCTTAAAGTAGAACAAGTCACATTAACATCAAAATGACGACAAATTAAATCCTGATTGACCAAAAAAATGACTTTTAGTAATCATTTTGGATTTTAAGGGGATCCTAAAGCAAAGCTCGAGCTCCGACGAAATCATTAGATGTCGCGCCGCGCGCCGCACATCGACATGTCTTTTTATACTACCTCAGTAATATCTCACGCAGCTTAAGAATATGAGCACAAGGATTGCCGTAACGCTTTACGGCAATCTTAAGTTGTAGACGTAAGTAACGCACAAGTATTGGCGTATGATTTTGATATGATAGGCAATGCCTATGGCAATATACATAAGTTAAAATCATACGCCAATGCTTGTGCGTTATTTACGTCTACAACTTAAGACTGCCGTAAAGCGTTACGGCAATCCTTGTGCTCATACCCTATGATAGACGCAGTCACACATAGGGTAAGGTTACCGAAATCGCACTACTTTTCATATAAAGGCTTATAACTCGGAAAGTAAGAAGGATATTCTCAATTTTTTTGCGGCGTAATAAACTGCAAGCTTTTCCCTTTCATATGTAATTTTTTC
>NW_017299862.1:24409-27194 GCF_001594075.2 Trachymyrmex cornetzi | reverse complement strand
TAAGTTTGACCGTCACTCGAACTCCGAAAAATCACTAGATGTCGCGCCGCGCGCCGCACATCGACGTGTCTTTTTATACTACCACAGCAATATCTCACGCAGCCTATGATAAACGCAGTCACACATACGTGTCAATTTTCGTACAACGAATTCGTCGCGATAAAGCGTCTAAATCTAATTCTAAGAACTCGACGTTGTATGTTCGTGCAAATTACGTGTTTGGGAACTATTATTTCATACGTTCGGGTTGCAAAGCTTTCGTATCAAGCAAATGTTGTCATGACTTGACTGCTGAGACGCCATGTTACACTAAGAAATGGTAAAAAATATATCGATTTCGAAATTTTTTATCATTCTCAGCGTAGACTCCACTTCACAAACACGTATTAATGCGTATACTTTAATCCTGGAAAAGGATTTTCCAATCCGTGAAAGAGAAAAAGAGTATTCGTTATATAAAAATTATACGTGTTTAGTCGGTAAAAATATAGATCTTTAGGATCCTCTTAACTTCATGATGCTTTTTTGTTCTGTTATGTTTTTCAATTTATTGCATATAGGTCAATCGCTACACGGAGAAAATTTTATATTAAGTTTTAATACAATTTTAAATTACACTTTACTATGTCTAGTATTTCCGATAGACCGTCATAACATGATTCCGATATAACTTTTACTATGGTAATACTAATTTTTATCACATAAATAAAGTAATTATTTTGTTAAACCAGTGCTTAAGCCATATTCTAACATGAAAACAGTTAATTTTTACTATGGTACGCAAACAAACCCTTAGAAAAATTTTTCACCGATTTTAGCCCGCGCGAACGGTTAATTTGAGTGGTGAAAACGTGCATTTTACTCAGTGAGTATGACTCCGTTTTTAGGTCGCAAACAGGAACTTTTCCGTAAAAATGAGTGGTTAAGACGGATTGCACTCATGCAGAACACGAGTATATCTGATTGTGAGAGGTAAAAACGTATACATTACGAGTATTTTTGAGTGGTAAAAACGTAAATTTGAGTGAAAAAATTTATACCAGTGCAAAATTTTTCATTTAGCACTCGTCACTCACATTGCACGTTTTCACCACTCGAAATTACTCGTCGTAAGGCATAACCGATAGCACGAGAAAATCAGCTCCTGTCGAGATTCGAACCGAGGCCTGGTCTCCAAGTCTGCTCTACGAGGCTGTCACTTTTCCACTGACATGAGCCACATTCCTATATCGATATTCGCTTACTTATGTACCTCTTATATGAAAGATTATAATTATTATACAGTACACTATTAGAAATGTAACTACGAGTTTCCTTTACATGTAAATGAAGCTTGTGGTTATGAATGAAATTAAAAGTAATGAATGATTTAACTAAAAATTAAGTTACAGTAGTTACTTAAATGTAATGAACGTGTACATTAAAGGACCCCGCACTATCCTTATCGGAAATGGGGTTCCGCGGATTTGGCTATAACTTTGCCAATTTGTTATTTAAGCCATACTGATGAAAAGTTATCAAGGTCACAACTTAATCCTATGAGTCATTTTCAATGTAGAGTCGCTCGAATGTCTGTAATAGTATGATTTTCTATATGCATCCTAGGTAGCAAGATGATATCAAATGACGTCTTAATAACATCTTTAGCATTAATAACATGTCATTAAGATGTTACTTTACGTCACCTTGTTACCTGGGATGTCATTTTTCTATTCTTAGCGTTTTTCAGGATTAACGTCGTGGACTTGTTCAAATCAACGACATATAGACGGAGCCTTTCTACAAGGGGTAGGTGATAATCGCGGCAAGAGGATGTCTACTGACTTCGACTAGTTTTGTCGTGACTCGAATATGTTCGGCTCTCACATGACTACCTACGTGACTATCATATAGTACTGATATGAGATGAGACCCATTGATACGTAAGAGGCGAAGTAGCCGAATGTTAACGAGTCTCGGCAAAAAATAAGCCGATGTCAATAGAGAGAGGCTATGGTGGAATGGTTCCCGTCTTGCCCCGATTATCACACCCTCCCTTGCCCTAAATAGCAGCTCATGCTCCGTCTATATGTCGTTGGTTCAAATAGGATCAACGCGTTATTTCCTCCGCTACGATTGCGTGTGGCTCGCGTCTTGTTAAAACTACAATCGCCGAATTATTCTATTAATCTCGTATATATTGGTCAGTTCGTATATTTTCATTGTCATGTGCTTATAATCAGCGCACATTCCTCGTCCCCAATTTATTGCAGATAATCGAGGACGTTGGTATATCTGAGCGATTGGCTTTTCTTCGAAATCTTCTGTACAAAAGCATTCCGTTACACGCAAAATGGTACATGACTTTTCGTTTCAGTCTGGATCGTTCTGTCTGCACACGAGTGTTTAACCATTAATTTTTAGACACCCTGTATATATCCACTTACTAAAAAGGTTCAGATTCCAGATAGGTCTCCAACGTTAATCCTGAGAAACGCTAAGAGTAGAAGAATGATATGCATATAGAACATCGTACTATTACAGATACATACTATTACAGATATTCGAGCGACTCTACATTGAAAATGGCTCATAGGATTAAGTTGTGACCTTGATAACTTTTTATCAGTATGGCTTAAATAACAAATTGGCAAAGTTATAGCCAAATCCGCGGAACCCCATTTCCGATAAGGATAGTTCGGGGTCCTTTATGAAATTTAATGTACTTTTAATAAAATTTTATGAAAAGTACATTAAATTTCATAAATTTTCATGAAAAATACATTAAATTTTATGTATATGTACA
>NW_017299862.1:23275-24302 GCF_001594075.2 Trachymyrmex cornetzi | reverse complement strand
AATTTAAGAACATTTCTAACAGTGTAATTATATTTAATACATTGTGTATGAGTTATATACATATATGTAATGTTATATATATCCAGATATATATATATAAACACACACACACACACACACACACACCTCAAAAAGACATTAGAAATAAACATTTTACATATTTTGATTTTGAATGATTAACCAATTGATTTAATTCATTATTCTGTGCATAAAAATATTAAAGTACAACTGTTAAAAATAGTTCATGAAACATTTATACCTGAATAAAGTGTAGTATATCTCATAAACTATTAATATTTTGACAAGTCTATCTTAATACTTTTGCATGCAGATTAGGAAGATCATTTCAAATTAAACAACTTTTTTCTAAATATATTTTATATTTAATATGATTACCCTAATCCCAAAAATAATTAAGGGACGTGATAGATTAAACTAGAACTCTGATGTGTATGCACACACACAAACACGCGCGCGCGTGAATATGTTACAGTTATATATAACCATTGATAAATTAATTGTCAAAATAAAAATAAAATTCATACAATAATAATTCATTACTATTACTAATTTATTAATATACATATGGGGCATTCTCCGCGTGTCGGAGTCCCCTTCTGCCCATTTCATTTTTTGACAGAATTCAACCAACCAGGGCTTAAAATTTTCGTTGGAGTGTCTACTTTTTAATGGCGTGTGGCCTTTTGTGAAAATTCAAAATGGCGGACTGGTGCAGCGCCGAGAATGAAAAAAGTATAAAAAATGAAGTATATATATCTTTAAAAAAAAATGCAGAAATGACACTTCATTCGGATGATACTGTATACTGAGGAGTTTTCAAGGTTGCTGGTTCCGATTCTGAAGTCGAAATTGAGAAATTCAAAATGGCGGTATAATTAAAAAATTCGAGTTCTGTTTTGAAATTTTCACTTCATAATTGAAATGGGAATATGATATTTTTACAAAATTTTTTAATTGATGAGTTTGTGGAAATGTCCAACTAAGGAGGCCTAACTCGAAGCTTTGT
>NW_017299862.1:21378-23215 GCF_001594075.2 Trachymyrmex cornetzi | reverse complement strand
TAGTGTTGTTAGGAGATGGGAGTTTATATCCAGTGAGACAAAAATTACATTGGAGGAATTTATGATAGCTTTTCGATTGGTACTGAACTCGACAGTGTTTATTTTTAACGGTAAATATTACAAACAAATTTTTGGAACTCCTATGGGATCTCCATTATCACCTATTGTTGCAGACATGGTTATGCAAGATTTAGAGGAAACTGCACTTGGATTATTGCCGGTTAGGTTATCTTTTTATTACCAGTACGTAGATGATGTTATTTTGGCGGCCCCATCTGAGAGCATCAATGACATATTGTATGTTTTTAACTCATTGCATACAAGAATACAGTTCACTATGGAGGTTGGCATTGATGGAAAAATAAGTTTTTTAGACACTTTGATTATTGTCGAGGATTGTAAATTAATATTTGATGGCTACCGTAAAGCTACTTTTTCTGGCAGATTCCTGAATTTCCATTCCCAACATCCGATCTGTCATAAGAGAGGGGTTATATATGATGTCATAGATAAAATAGTTCGCTTATGCCACCCAACTTTTCAACAAAAGAATTTAATTGATGCTGTTAATATTTTTTTAAATAATGGATACCCTCTTCAATTTATTTTTTCTACAATCAGGAATAGATTAAAATACCATTTTAATAATATTAATGTGAACAATAATAAATTTGGTTTGGAAAAATTTTTTGCTGTTCCGTTTGTTGATTCTGTTTCGGAGAAATTTAAACCTATAGCCAATGTTGTTGATTGCAAATTGGCTTACACCATTCCCAATACACTTAAAGAATACATAAAAAGAGGAAAGGATAAATTGGAGCATACACAGAACCAAAATGTGGTTTATAAAATATCTTGTGAAAATTGCGAAGCAAGTTATGTAGGCCAAACAAAGAGACAATTAAAAACAAGAGTACATGAACATGTTTCTGACATTAACAAATCATCAAAATCTCCATCTGTAATAACGAATCACAGAATTGAAACGAATCACGATTTTAAGTGGAACAGCGTGAAAATATTAGATATAGAACCTTCGTATAGAAAAAGATTAATTTCTGAGATGGTTCACATTAAGAAACAAACACAAGGTATAAACAGACAAACAGATACAGAGTCATTGCCTGACACATATATTAACATGATACATTCCCTTTCCATTTCTTAGTATTGTCACGATTTCTTGTCCTCTCCTGACGTTCTGCCGTTACATTACATTGTTCGACTTGATCAAGAGTGTGTCACGTACATCGGTGCAAAATATTTTATAGTTATAACATTTGTGACAAAGAAAATTTATAGCACATTAATGGATTTTATTTTTACTGACACATATGTTGAATTTTTATAATTTATATTATTTCCAAACAGAATTCGTGAATGTAGATTATCTATTTCCCAACTGACTAGATATATTTTACAATGCCTTCCAGTAGTCGAGTAGACAGATGCGCAAATCCGTTTTCTGTACCGGGGGAAAAAGGTCACATCGGCAAAGATTTACGCCGTATATCAAAAGCAATGTTGCGTACATTTCCGAAATTATTGTGTCGTAAAGTATGTTCTGCATGCAGAAAGATTTATTATAAATATCATAAGAAAAAGTGAGATTTCGACATTTCGGTCGGCCATGTTCGGTCCGCCATTTTGAATTTCTCAATTTCGACTTCAGAAACGGAACCAGCAACCTCGAAAACTCATCAGTATACAGTATCATCCGAATGAAGTGTCAATTCTACATTTTTTTTAAAGATATATACTTCATTTTTTATACTTTTTTCATTCTCGGCGCTGCACCAGTCCGCCATTTTGAATTTTCACAAAAGGCCACACGCCA
>NW_017299862.1:19664-21272 GCF_001594075.2 Trachymyrmex cornetzi | reverse complement strand
CATATATATGTGTGTGTATATATGAATAATATATACACTTTTTTTTTAACATGGCCGGAGACACTACCGTGTCTCCTGATATATACAATAATAAATAATGAATTATTATATAATTTCTATTTTAATTTATTTGAAATCGTACGATATGGTAATTAATAAATGATAAGTAAAAATATACTAGTAAAAGAGAAACGTCGTATTAACGTGTTCTCACTCATCAGCTGAAAACGGACGATTCACTCAAAAATATTCACGTATACATTTCTCGTTCATCAGCGGAAAAACGAGTATTGAAAACGGACAATCTCCTCAAAAATACTCGTTGAAAACGGACAATCTCCTTAAAAATACTCATTACATACTCGTGTATACTCACTATCGTTCCTTCATGATACACTGCGAGTGCTTGCGAGTGCAAGAAACGAACAAGAACGGGCTAAAAACGGGCTAAAAACGGGCTAAAAACGGGCTAAAAACGGTCCATATGAGGTCTAAAAACAGTGAAAAATTTTTATAAGGGAAATTTGCTAGGTATATATTTTTTACTTATCTTTACAATATTAACTTTTATTCAACAAGTTGTGATTTTGTAATAAAAAATTTTTACTATAAAAAAGTGTAAAAATTACGTTGCATTATTGTTTTTAAAAAAATAACTATAGCATTTAAACTTATAATTTACATGATGTCCGCAGCTACTACCACATTAGTAATTTTAAATATAAAATTTTCTCCGCGTGTAGAGATTTATAAAAGGAAGAAATTATTTACGGGTATTTTATTGTTTTAACCGACAGTTTGAAGTATAAAAAGACTAAATTTGAAAGTGCTACAACATTAAGGGGGGCACTTGGAAATAATTAAGCAACAAAGTTTTTTTTTTGGTTTTTCGATTAAAACTCGAAAACGAAAAGAGATATCGAAAAATGACAAGAGAGCTTTTTTTGTTGCTGTTAAAATTTTCTACAAAATGAGTTATTAACGAGCTTTGTACTATGAATAGAACCGGAGATAAAGCGGTTTGAAGATGAGTGAAATTTCTAGAAAAAACGGCAAAAATAGGTACTTTTTCAGTTATGCCTTCTACGTCATTTTGTGACGCATTTTGAGTGCATCAGAGAGTAAAAAGTGACATAAGATAATTTAAAGTAGACATCTTACCAAAAAAAAATGAGCTTAAATTGAACTCAATACGATTAATACTTCCAAAAATATCGAGCTCCAAAGTAAATACTTTTTTGACAAAATTCGTCCATTTCGTATATAATGGTTTGAAGTGTTTTTTTTTTCGTATATATAATGAATTAATAATTAACAAATCTAACATTAATAAAATAAAAATAAATTATTTTATATCAACGATGCAATGTACAAGAGACTGGTGTTATAAGTAACTGGGGTAAGTAATATATAACTGTTGCATAATAACAATTAGAAGCGTGCGCATTGTCGGATTTGTTTATGCAAGAGCTTGTTGAAGATTATACGTAAGTAACTTTTACAATTTTTCGTAATTTTGGTCTCAATTTTTATACATTGACATTTGAATCATAAATAATATATCTGTGTACACACACACACACACACACACACACACACACACACACA
>NW_017299862.1:18911-19155 GCF_001594075.2 Trachymyrmex cornetzi | reverse complement strand
CTCCTAAAGTAAGATGCCTTAAATGCGCTAAGTGTTTCGGCGATGAGGGGGTGGGGAAAGTAAGGAGTGAATACAGCGACCCGTCGTATCTATCAAAACATCTTAAAAAGTTCCACCCGGGAGACACAATAATCTATAAATGTTCAAAATGCAATTATACACCAAAAGGAAAGTACCATACATATAGACAAGTGAAGGCCCACTTTATCAAATGCCATGTGTCTCCCGCGGAAGATACGGCGGG
>NW_017299862.1:18037-18447 GCF_001594075.2 Trachymyrmex cornetzi | reverse complement strand
AAGCCGGTACGCGCTCCCTCTCACCCCCCGCAGAGAACATCACCGGAGGCGGGGGGTCCACGTCTACCAGTGGAGAAACAAAAATGCGGAGAGGGAGCAGTGAAGAAGTTGCCCGCCAATAAGGAGCCACCAATATCAACCAGGACTAGGCGGGCAACTAGCGTGCCGGCTGAGAAATGCGAGGACACAGCAAGACGGGAGCGCGTCTCCCCACACCCTCCTCGTAATATAGGAAATTATATTTCATTATCACCATCTAGCGAGGAGGGCACGCAATTCCAACCCGGCGGCGTGGGGAGACTAAAATTAAGAAGAACAAAGGCGACCGGACCACCCCCAAAGATGACATCCAATGAGGGGGTGGTCACAAGATCCAGACGGTCGACCAGCGCTCCCGTTGAGAAGAGTGC
>NW_017299862.1:17230-17739 GCF_001594075.2 Trachymyrmex cornetzi | reverse complement strand
CACCTTGCCTCCCCCAAAGGAACATCCTCCCGACCATCGGGGAGGAAAGAACGTCACCGTGCGTGGCGGTCACAACACCACCAATAGGCGGCTTCAGTACATCCCCGCTCATCCAACCAGGGCCATCGACACGGGAGCCTGAGCGGGGATTGGAGGAGCGGCGGCAGGAAGGCGCGGCGTCAAAACACCAATCACAGAGGGGGACAACCAATGGGGTGGCCAGTGGACGGTAAGCGTGGGGAGAAAAGCGAAGAGGAGGCAGCAGTTACACGATAGATCCCCCTCCAATTCCGAGTCCCCGCCAACCGCTGGACCATCGCGTTCGCCGCGCATAGCCCCACTATACGCACTTATAGCAGCGTCGACGAACCAGCATGACAAGAGCCTGAACGTCAGTAGCACGCACAGAAATATTTGCCCTGAGAAGACTCCGCCCCGTAACACATTGCCAATAGGGGCGGAGCGACGACGCCGGGAGACATCGCCGGAGGACCGCGCGGGAGGAGACG
>NW_017299862.1:14772-15414 GCF_001594075.2 Trachymyrmex cornetzi | reverse complement strand
GGCCGAACCTCTTTGCGACCCTGGCCGCAGCCCGTGACCGACGAGCTACGTCCGCGCAAAGTCAGGTTATTTCAACTTACAACATCTGCTTGCGACTCGAGGCAGTCCCCGCGTCCTGGAAGACCTCCAACACGGTCTTGATATTCAAGAAGGGAGACCGAAACGTGTTGGAGAACTGGCGCCCTCTCGCTTTGGGGGACACTGTCCCCAAACTCTTCGCCGCGCTCTTGGCCGACCGACTGACCGACTGGGCGGTCACTCACGGGAAGCTCTGCTCCGTGCAGAAGGGCTTCTTGCGGGACGAGGGGTGCTACGAGCACAACTTCGTCCTGCAGGAAATCCTGACGCACGCCAAGCGTACCAAGCGCCAAGCGGTGGTCGCGTGTCTGGACCTATCCAACGCGTTTATGTCGATCCCGCACGCGACTATCCGTAAGGCGCTTCTAAGATCCGCGGTGCCACGGGTTCTCCATGTACGATGGTTGCGAATTGCCGAGGGTCACACAGCACCCATCCCCATCCGGTCGGGCGTCCGTCAGGGTTGTCCGCTAAGCCCTATAATCTTTAACCTAGCCATCGACTCAGTCGTCCGCGTGGCGGCTAAGTCAAACGATGGCTTTAGCCTACACGAGCGCTCGTGGT
>NW_017299862.1:14345-14553 GCF_001594075.2 Trachymyrmex cornetzi | reverse complement strand
GGCGTTCCAACCGGGTTCTCGGTGGACCAGACGCCTTACGCCGCTGTCGGGGGCATCGTCTCGGACCTGTGTGCGGTGGACCGTTCACTACTCGCCCCGTGGCAGAAGTTCTGGGGACCTTCAGCTTACCCAGATTGGACTTTCTGCTGCGGGGGGCCAGAGTGTTTAAGGGTCCCCTCAAGGCCGTAGACTTGAACATCAGACGAAT
>NW_017299862.1:13342-14086 GCF_001594075.2 Trachymyrmex cornetzi | reverse complement strand
GGAGGGGAGTCTTCGCTCTGGTCGAGTGCGCGGAACGCCGCTCTCAGACAATCCGGGAGGCTGTCCCTGCGGTGGCGGTGGACTGAAGCCACCGAGGAAATGGAATTGCAATGCCAAGGTCCCAGGGAGGCAGCGATTAAGATTCCGCCTGGAGCGCGCGGCCAGGTAGTGAATCGGCTGCGCTCAGCTGTAGCAGAGCACTACGCGAATAGGTTGCTCAGCAAGCCTGATCAGGGTAAAGTCTTCGAGGTGTCGTCACGGAGCCGAGTCAGCAATCACTTTATCCGTGGCGGCAGTTTCACTCGCTTCGCCGATTGGCGCTTTATACATAAGGCCCGCTTAGACGTACTCCCTCTCAATGGCGCACGACGTTGGGAGACAAACGATAAGCGCTGTCGGCGATGCGGTGAAGCATCGGAAACTTTACCTCATGTGCTCTGTCACTGCGGTATCCACTCTGCCGCAATACAGCTGAGGCACAACGCTGTCCTGCACCGCCTCTGGAAAGCCACTCGCCTTCCAGGGGTAGTGCGGGTTAACCAGCGGGTGGAGAGCATCAGCGGCGATTTGGCGGCGCTACGACCTGACCTCGTGGTCAGGCACGAGCCCTCCAAAAGTGTCCTTATATGCGACGTCACGGTGCCCTTTGAGAATAGGTTGGTAGCGTTTGATGAGGCCAGGGCGAGGAAACTCGATAAATATAACGCCCTGGCCGAAGAATTACAACGACAAGAGTATCGTGTC
>NW_017299862.1:11640-13113 GCF_001594075.2 Trachymyrmex cornetzi | reverse complement strand
TCGCTGAGGAAAGAGCAGAGCAGGATGCGGCGCGTCGCGTATCGAACGTTGCGAGTGTCGCGTAATTTATTTTGTGTTTTGTCTTGGCCTCCCCTTTTTTCAATCTAGCAGAGAGAGTGTCCCAATGTTCAATTTATTATTTATTGATATCTGTGATATTGGCGCTATTCGCCTATTTTTTTTAAAATGTATACATACTGTTTATTTTAATACATGTTCAATGACTATTGGACGGGACACCTCTCTGCTGATTTTAATTATTTATTTATTTATCTTATGTACTATCGTATTTTTTATTGTTGTATAGCTATGCTATTTTTAATCTCTACTTCTTTCTACTCTATCCTTTTTCTTATTCTTTATTCTATCCTTTCTTTTTTCTTCTCCTAAATACTATTGTACTCTCTTTCTTTTATTCTTTAGCCTTTTATCTATTTTATTATTTATTTCAACTGTCTGTGGGGCCCTGACTGTTCGAGTGTGTATACCGCGTTGCGATTTTTTGTATTTTACACGAGTATGAATGTGCGCGATATACACTTATTAATCTTATTATTATTATTATTATTATATTGCTGCGCGCGCTCCTCCGGGACTTTTATTTTTTGATGACACCTCTGTGATATCCCGGAGGAGCACTGATCTGTGATAACGTATCCCCCCAGCTTGCGTGCTGGGGGGATGATAAATACTGTGATACGATTGCGAAGACTGGGGGGCTTGCCCCTCAGTCTTTTAGTCTTAGTAGCCCATGCGGGGGGGCGCTTGTCCCCCGCAATGAATATATTTTTTTATTGGCGCGCGGCATAGCCTCTTATATTTGTATCACCCCAGAGAGGTATTGTCTCTCTGGGGAAATAACCTGAAAAATAAAATTGAGTTATAATTTCAGCTTCTTACTGTTAATATTAATGAAATTATTGTGAGTTAAATCGATTTGTCACTGTGTGTAACAAGTAGCATCATCATAAATTATAATCTATATAAAATGATTATTGTAAGGCGTGTAAAAGACCTAGTGGTTATTTCGTGATACATACGTGTAGAAGAATAGTAAAGCATGTTGTATAGCAAAATACAAGTGCTTTGCTTTCGTATTCTTTGCTTAGTTTGTTGAAACCCTTGCATTTTTGCCATATATCCCACTCGTTATCTATATATAGCAAGAATGCTAGATATTTCAAAAAGTTTATTTTTTAATACGAAAATTAAGTATTTCGGATTTCTAATATTGTTTTCATAGTAGTAGACAGTACAAAGTTTTTACTGATATAGTTCGTTTATTTTAAACATAGTAAATAATACTTAAGGAGGTTGTAAGGGCATAAAACACATATATTAATATTTTCGCTTTAAACAAACTACATACATGTAAAAGTTGTGTTCATAACATTCTGGTTTTATTGAGCAACACATTTTTATAGGTTATTTATTTTATTTGTTATTAGTTTTATTGTTATAAACAAAAATTGT
>NW_017299862.1:10332-11486 GCF_001594075.2 Trachymyrmex cornetzi | reverse complement strand
TCTATATTAGAGTACAAATTTAAAAAATATTACTACTTATTTAAATAACTTTTGATCCAGATGGTTAATTGTTTCTATTTTTTTTTGTATTATTATTAAATGAAATTTAGAATAGTCTGTAATTTTTTCAAGTAGTTCTTAACATATTGCATTTACCTTACCTCCTTAATAAATTAAGTTTTTGATAGATGTGGCATATATACCGGAGTTACCCTAACCATAATCATAGCTTAATTTTTTCTTCTATCTTCATCATTCATTACTTGTAGAAGAAAGTTAAAATGAAGAATGTGAGCGCTCAAACCAAACGCATAAACTTGCATAAACATTTTCTGAGTGTGTTACAGGCTGTGTTACATGAATATATGAAAAATCTAAGAAAGAAAAAGTTTATTCGCAATTGAATTAATTTCAAATTGATAAAAAACCTAAACCTGTGTGTGTTTCAGAAAAAATGTTACAACTAGCCCCGCTCTCCCCTAATATTAAGATTGTTCGCTTTATGTTGCGTACACAATCAGCACTTACATATAGCATCAATTACTACATATAGCATCGAAGTCGATGTCGAAAAACTATTAGAGATAAATAAATCATAAGATTAGAGTAAATAAACTATGTAAGTTTCCTTTCTACTATTGCATGATATAATATTCTAAATATAAATCGTGTTACTTTAATTGTTGTTTTATTAAAAATAATCTTAAAAAATCTTCATTTCAGATAAATTAATTTTTATTACTTTGACTGAAAATATCTCGTGATCTAAACGCTATAGCTACTTTATTCATTCATACTAATAGTTTTGTTTTAAAAAGTAACATCAGAAATATTTTCTTTTCGTTGAAAGATTTGATTTTTCCTGGAAAGAGACAGATAAAGAAAATGAATTATTTTTATTTTATTAATTATTTATTTTTATTTTATTAATGTTAGATTTGTTAATTATTAATTCATTATATACAGGGTGCTTGAAAATTTTCGCGATGCCTGTCACGAGCAGATAGAACGGACCAAACTAAATCAAAAATTCTTATACCATTTTGTAGTTTGCGTAACGAGATATTAACGTTTAAAGATAGTCGAATAACCGCGTCCGGCCGGCCTACTGCTGTCGTTCTGGTGACACTGGTAGTGTCTCGGCGCTAAGCAAC
>NW_017299862.1:5692-10156 GCF_001594075.2 Trachymyrmex cornetzi | reverse complement strand
AAATACACATCGGATCAGAAATCTGAAAATATACGTATTCAATGTTTTCAAAAAAGCTATCTTTTGACATCTAACATGACCCCCCACCCCCACCCGTTGTGGGTGAAAGAGAGGGTAAGTTTAAAATGTTAAATGGGAACCCCGATTTTTTATTGCAGATTTCGCTTCTTCAGAAAAAGTTACATAAATTTTACCTATTACAAAATTTTTTTGATGACAGATGGCGCTGTAATCAGCAAAATAAAAAAATGAATCTAAAACGTTTAAAATATCTCAAGAAATACTCAAAGGATAAAAAAAATTAAAATGTACGTATTCAATGTTGTCAAGAAAGCTATCCATTGACACAAAAATTCTATCACCCACCATCCACTGGGGGTGAAAGGGTAGGTAACTTTAAAATTTTTAATGAAAAAACCCACATGTTTTATTGCAGATTTCGCTTCTGCAGAAAAAGTCGTATTAACCCTTTAACCTCGAGATGTGCTGAATTTCGACATGAATTTCAACCCCCAACAATTAGCAGAAAAGAACGTAGACAAGTATCGGAAGGTCCATTTGTATGTAATAAGGTATCAGAAACGTGTTCCCGATAGTTAAACTTCGAAAACGTGTACTGTATACAATTTTCATTTTTCGATTTTGAGTTTACAATGGCGCCTATAAGCTCAAAATTTTTCGAAATTTTATGAAATATTCAAAAGCAAAGGACGCTACTTCAAATTTTGAAAACTTGGTCTGCCATTGTAGGTACGTCAAGTTGAATTTTTGGATTCTAACTTCACATTCGTAATCAGCGATCCCAAAAACCCGCGAGTAACAAGTTTCAATCGAATTCGGACATATTTTTTGCAAATTTACTCGCCGTACGTAAAATTTCGAAAAATTTTGAGCTTATAGGCGCTATTGTGAACTCAAAATCGAAAAATGAAAATTGTATACAGTACACATTTTCGAAGTTTAACTATCAGGAACACGTTTCTGATATCTTATTACATACAAATGGACCTTCCGATACTTGTCTACGTTCTTTTCTGCTAATTGTTGGGGGTTGAAATTCATGTCGAAATTCAGCACATCTCGGCGTTAAAGGGTTAATACGATTTTTTCTGTAGAAGCGAAATCTGCAATAAAACATGGGGGTTTTCTCATAAAAAATTTTAAAGTTACCTACTCTTTCATCCCCAGCGGTAGGTGAGGGATAGAATTTTTATGTCAATGGATAGCTTTCTTGACAACATTGAATACGTACATTTTTATTTTTTTGATCTTTTGAGTATTTCTTAAGATATTTTAAACGTTTTAGACTCCTTTTTTAATTTCGCTGATTACAGCGCCATCTGTCATCAAAAAAATTTTGTAATAGGTAAAATTTATGTAACTTTTTCTGAAGAAGCGAAATCTGCAATAAAAAATGGGGCTTCTCATTTAAAATTTTAAACTTACCCTCTCTTTCACCCACAGCGGGTGGGGGTGTGGGATCATGTTAGATGTCAAAAGATAGCTTTTTTGAAAACATTGAATACGTATATTTTCAGATTTCTGATCCGATGTGTATTTCTCGAGATATTCGACCGTTTCCACACTTTTCGGACACCCTGTATAATGAAAGTGTTTTTGTTTTTTCTCTACGTGCTCTGCGAGCGGAGATATTGCGACGCAAAATACGAATCTGAAACTTTTATATATTAAGAAACGTCATTGGCGTCGACGTCGTCGCTGTCGCCGCTACGAAGTGGTGGGGGTAATGTCCTTTTGGAATTTTTGGCGCAAGAGGCAAATGTGGCGCTGGCAATGTGCATGGTCACATCACACATGTGTCTGTTTTCTGTGGCTGTTGATTAGGTTAGAAAATCTTTCACATCGATGACATAGAGAAACACGTAAGTGATTTTCTGCTTCTACATACATAAATTAGACTTGCTCGACACGTTTTTGCACGAAATGAACGAATCTGGCAAAAAAAATATATTGCTTTACCCCGTGGACCGAGATATATTAATCGTTAAAGTTGATCACTATTCAGGTTAGGAAATCCGTCATATCGATGGCATAGAAGGACATGAGAAGATGTAATTGATACTAGAATAAGTATTTTCTGCTTCAATTACACAAATTCTCTGCTTTAAAATCACATTCTTTGTTTTTATTTTTACAACAGAGTATTTGTTATTTTTACAGCAGAGTATTTGTCTTGGTTAAATATTTGTCTGTAAAGCAGAAAATTTGTTGAATCTATGTCATCGATGCAACAGATTTTCTAATCTGGATATCTGTCAACTTTAATTAATAACAATTAATACTCGGTTTGCGGGGCAAAGCGATACATTTTTTATGTAGTGCAAAAATACGTCGAATGAATCTATTTTATTTTATCAATCTCGAGGAGGTGAGGAGGCTAAATTCAACAATTACCGAATGTTGATGTCTTGCATAAATTTAATTGTTTAGTGCATTATAATCCGACCTTATACGTACATTATTATGTAACTTGTAATGTGTGTATTTCCAGAATTTTTTGAGTGTGAGACAGACTCTGAGCTGTGTAATGACACATGTCGGTCCACGTATGAAAGAAGATTCTCTACTGTTCTTATATGTGCTTGTACAAAATTGTAATAGTGCGTTGGAGAAAAATAGTCATAAAATATTATCTAATTTTTTGGGTATGTATGTGTAGGTTACATAAAATGATGAAAGTAGCCCTGTGGCACAATTAATAACAACGTTACATTCCAAAAGTACTAATGTAAAATGGAGAATAGAAGTTCTGGAATGTTTAGCTAATTTATTTACTTCTATTTTTTGTTCACTAGAGGAATTTACCTCTATTTTTTTTGTTAACTACAGGAAACTTTGTACAGGTACACGATCGATTATGCCTCTGTTTGTGAATCTTGACGAAGATATGATCATGATAAATAATTGTGAGAAAGAAACCTTACCTATAGAATTTATTGATGCCACTAATGTCTGATATTTGGCTCGAAGTATGTCCAGATGAGAAAGTTAAGAGTTACACAGAGATTACAATTTTGAGCGAAACAGCTGCATTATTGAAAAATATTGTAATTATGTAATTGTTGTAGAATACATTGATACGTTGGATCAGGATGATTATAGTATCAAACGTATGAAGCGTTGGTTTCATGATGCATATATGAAAAATTTCTTGTCGAGGTTGTGGTAAAGTAAAATCTCTTACTGTAGGAATGACGGGGTTACAGTTATAACCAGGACCGTTAATAAGTCACGTTGAGTAATTTAATTAATGAGTTTAATTATAGAAAAGTACATTAAGTTAATCACTCGCTGTCCTGCTGTACACACACCAATATCTCCAAGGATTCGATTAAGAATGAATTCTCCTTCATCGCTGTTGCCAACAGCGATGCGTTGCGATGCGATTGCCGCGCCGCTGCTTCGGACGGATTATGGGAAAAACTAGTGAAAATCCCTATTACGAGGGCGCGCGCACTACAAATCAACATTCATACACATTCCCACATTATTAATGAATCCAGAAAAAGATTTTTCTCGAATGAAATTTACGTAAGAATGTTTGGAACAAATTTTGAGATTTTGTCAGATTCACGTACGGTTTACATCTCTGTTTAATTGCAACAAACAATTTCCCAAGTCTGTCAGGAATTATTGCATATCCATTCTGAAGTATCATATGTTGAAATAAACACAAGTAATATTATTATCTAATTATTATTATGTATGAGGCCTTTTTTACGAAATTCATTTTCAGGTATTATTGAAAATTGGTGCAACTCATCGACTTTACCTCAACTGACTAAATTACTAAAAACTTTAATTTTGAAAGCTGGACCAGTTTGGTATAGCAATTGCATTAATTTGAATCATACTTTAAGACAGATTATTGAAGCATCTTCTCGTTTGCCTAAGAATTATTGGTGACATTATACTGAACAGCAATTTAATAGCAGTTTTAAATAAAAAGTAAAAACTATAAACGGTGGATAATTTAATTTTTGTAGAGCACTCATTTAGGAATATGTGTGAGATAGCATATAATTAACTTAGTAGACGGTCGCTAATTATTATTTGTTTCGTTGACAGAAAAAAATATTTCGAAGCTTTGTTATGATCTTACCAAGTTTACTCCTGAAACCGAGCATAGATGACATCGTAATTCGTATAATCAGTTAAATTTTACGTTTTAGGGAACGGATCCGGTAAGGATTGATAGGTAAATGAGTCTATTATCGGTAAATTATATAGGCATATAAGCAACTGACTTGCTAAATATGTTATATGTTATTTATACAAACTTACCTCTATAAAAAAAGGTAAAAAAAGCGCTAAGCATGCGTGCTTTTCGTGAAGAATCATTTGGGCCGGTTTCACCAACGCCAATTACTTAATTAGCCGTGGAACTAATTGTGTTTGCTATTTAGTAGAATTGACCACTTATGATTGACAGTTAATCACCGA
>NW_017299862.1:3914-5545 GCF_001594075.2 Trachymyrmex cornetzi | reverse complement strand
ATGTATGAGGCCTTTTTTACAAAATTCATTTTCAGGTTATTAAAACCCCCAAGTGATACTATCTTTATTATTATTTACTTCATCCAAATGGTACTATCTTTAATTTTTATGCAATAAAACCTAAGTATACGTATATATTTATTGAAGAATCTTCCTATTCCAATCCAAATGGTTTAAATTTCTCTTAAATGAAATTATTATATCACAATTCATTCAAAGATATTTCCTTTTCCAACTAAAGTAGTGGTTATTTAACTCTCCTTCAAAACATTATACAAAACATTATCACAAAATTGCGTTACCTTGCTCAATTTAAGTGTTACCACAAAAAATTAAAGAATTAACCGTATAAAATGAAAAAATTTAATTTAAATAGAAAAATTTTTCATGTAAAAACACTTGGCGCTGCTAGATCTCGATGTATAATAATAACATGGTAGTATAGTTGTAAAGCATAAACGTAAATAAGAAGGATAAAAATATAATACATAGAAAAATAATATAAATAAAAAGCTTATTAATAAAAAAAGTCAGAATCATATTAAAAAATGTGAATGTTTCAAAAAATAAGAAAAATAAAAACCATCCCCAATAGGAGTTAAAATATCTGGCATGTGTATATATGATTGAGTTATAAAGTCGGGTAAATGATGATCGTTGTGAATGCTATTAAGTTTAAATCAAAGAAAAATAAATTTAGATTTGTAAGGTATGCATTATGAAAGAGAATTTGTTATTATTACTTTTAAATTATATTACAATTATATTACAATAATTATTATTACTTTTAAATTATACACAATTATCTTTTATTATTTATTTTTATTAATTACCATTCCAATTTTAAATTGTTCTTGTAGTTTTTCTTACTCTATCTAGCAGCGCCAAGTGTTTTTACATGAAAAATTTTTCTATTTAAATTAAATTTTTTCATTTTATACGGTTAATTCTTTAATTTTTTGTGGTAACACTTAAATTGAGCAAGGTAACGCAATTTTGATAATGTTTTGTATAATGTTTTGAAGGAGAGTTAAATAACCACTACTTTAGTTGGAAGAGAAAATGTCTTTAAATGAATTGTGATATAATAATTTCATTTAAGTGGAATTTAAACCATTTGGATTGGAACAGGAAGATTCTTCAATAAATATACGTATACTTAGGTTTTATTGCATAAAAATTAAAGATAGTACCATTTGGATTAAGTAAATAATAAAGATAGTATCACTTGTGTTTTACTTTTCATTTTGATAGTAGAATTTAACTTGGCGCCACAGTTGTTGATATCAAATCGTTCGTACAAATAATACATACCATTAGATTAATATTCATTATTTACAGGGATGGGAAAGTTACTTTGTAAAAGTATAATAATTAATTACAGTTACAGTTTTTCTCTTTCAAAAAGTAATTAATTACCGTTACAAGAGTTATTGACTCTAAAAAGTAATTCGTTACAGTTACAGTTACTGAAAAAGTAACTTTAAGTTACTTTTAAGTTACTTTTTTCATCGGAATTTTTATTGGTAGTATCGATACCATTAAGGCTGTATTCAGAAACGTTATTCAACTGCCCTTCATGTATCGTTTTACCTCTGTTTTTTACCTAATATTAAACAAGGATAATACAC
>NW_017299862.1:0-3181 GCF_001594075.2 Trachymyrmex cornetzi | reverse complement strand
AGGAGGAATAAAATGGTAAAATTTAACTTGGCGCCAGTTGTTGATATCAAATCTTTTATACGAATGATATCATTAGTTCTACTAAACAGCAAACGTGGTTAGTCATCAGTTTCACGGCCGATTAAATAATTGGTGCAACTGTCCCAAATGGTGATTCTTTACCACACACGCTTATAGGACATTCTTCATGACCACATAGTTAAAAGATATTTAAATTAGTGAGGTTTAATCTAAAATGCAAATTAACTTTTTTATATTTTTAAATATTGTTGAGAAATTAATGTTACAATATTGCTTAATATATTTGAAATAATTATATGAATATTTACATTTTGTATTTTTTTGTAGTTGAAATATACCTAAATGGTATACTTTTTGGTGTGAAGTAAGTTTATTCTGTAATAATAATAATAATAATAATAATCGTAATTTAATTTAAAAAAAAAACAAAAATTCAAAAAACATGCCAAGGCGTAAAATAGTACGAAATTATGCTGAAAAAAAAGAAATTCAGCGTCAGCGTAGCGATAGTAAGCTGGAAAATCAACGTCGGCGTAGTCAAATAGCTAAAGAATTAATTAATATTGATCATAATAAAAATATATCTTTACGATAAAAAAATACAGAGCGTCAATTACGAAGTCGAATACATCAAAAAAACCAACCTTATATAAATCAGGATAATATAATTAATGATTTAGTAGACTATTATATCGGACCAATGAATGTATCTTGTATTCATTGTGATGCTAAATATTTTGTAGCTGAAAAAGTAATAAATAGAGGTTATTCGTTTCATGATTGTTGTAATCATGGTGCGATATATCTTCAACCAATGCCAGATCCTCCGAACTTTCTAAGATCTTTATTTGATGGTAATCATTCTAAATCCACAGAATTTTATAAATATATTCGCGGTTATAATAATTCATTTGCATTTGCATCATTTAATGCCAATCTGATTTAAAGATAGAAGATCAACAGATCTATTCTGTAACTCTTAACGCAAATTTCGTTGTCATTATAACGCCGCTGCGCAGCTTTTTTACCATGAAGATAGAGCTGCGCAGCAACCTTATAATGACAACGAAATTTGCGTTAAAAGTTACAGAATAGGCCTGCAGGACCTTATTGTTTTAATATACAAGGACAGATTTATTATCAGATTAATACATCATTATTTGCTTCACCAAATGAAAATCTAACAAATGTACAGCTTTTTATAATAGATTCGAATGAAGCAATTGATTATCATTTAAAAGACAATTCTAAATTATATTTAAATATTTAAAAAAATATTGAGCATATAATGCGCGAATATAATGTATTTGCACAATCATATCTAATGATGAATGAGGAATTGAAAAAACAAAGTGAATTGAAAAATAAATATAATAAATTGATCATGGAATTGCAATTATCATTTACTGTACGTCCAGGAATGGATCATCGAAGATACAATTTCAAAGAACAAATGAGGTAGCTATTGTTTTTACAACAACAGCCGATGGAAAAATTCCTGATTCTTATATAACAATACGTAATAGAAACACAAAAATTTTGAAACAAGTTAGTTCTATGGATCTAAATGTTGAACCTTGGATATACCCTTTATTTTATATTTATGGAACACGAGGATTGTGATTTAAAAAAATCATATCGTGATTTAAAAAAATTAAATAGTGACAGACGAATAACTAGAGCTTAATATATTAAATACCGTATGGCTATTCGCAATGATTTTAACGTTTTCTTAGGACGTTGTTTATTTCAGCAATGGCTTGTTGATATGTTAAAATTGAGAAAGATAAAATTGAATTTTGTAAAAGTCATCTAAAAGAATTACGTGTAGAAACATATCAAGGTTTAATAGATTATATGCAAAATATGGCAACTAATGTTAATGGACGCGTTGGAAAAATTATCGTACTCCCTTCAACATTTATTGGATCTCCCCGAAATATGTTACAAAATTATCAGGATGCAATGGCAGTAGTTGGTAAATTTGGCAAATCAGATCTTTTTATTACTATGACATGTAATCCAAATTGGCGTGAAATCTTAGAAAATCTTTTACCTTTACAACAACACACAACACAAACACAACACACACACAACAGCCATCTGACAGACCAGATATTTGTGCGCGGGTTTTCAATATTAAAAAGGAATATTTAATAGATTTAACTGTTAAACAAAAATTTTTTGGCGAAGTTGCAGCATACGTTTATGTTATTGAATTCCAAAAAAGATTACCACATGTAATTACCAGATGTTCATATATTAATTATATTATAACAAAATTATAAAATAACAACTGTTGATATTGTTGATAAATATATATCTGCTGAAATTCCAGATCCACAGCAAAATTCACGTTTGCATGAAATAGTCATGAAACTTATGATTCATAGATCAAAATTGAGAACTGATTAAAATAATAAGTAAGAGAGAATATTAAAAAAAAGAATATTCAAACAATAAATTAATGTTTTTAAATATTGGCATCAATAATATAAATATAATAAGAATTAAAATACGGAATTCGAAAGAAAAAAAAATGTAAATTTTATAAAGATAAATGTCTATTTCACTTACACGGTTGAATCGTAGAGATGGACCGAATCTATATCTTTTGAACTTGTAAATAAATCAGCAGGATCACCAACTTCTTGAAAGAAGATATCTAATGCTTGAGAATCCATTTAGAAATATCAAAAAAATGTAATTAAATTAATTTCAAACTCAAAATCGTGTCAACCAAATACGAACAACTGAATAAGAATAAACAAACGGCGAAAATTACATAGACTTCAACTTCAATATGATCAAATAAACCGGGAATAAAAGAAAAGGCAAAATGTATTCTATAAACGATTACAAAGAACGAATAATGTTAATAATAATTAATGTTAAGGAACGATAAAAATAAATCTTAGAGAAATAATCGGTTTAATAAATTATTGCTATTTATATAAAAAAAAAATAAATAAATATGAATACTATGGAAACAATAATAAATATAAACATGAGTAATATTTAAAAAAAAAAAGATTTATCAAAAGGAAGTTTAAAATAAATATTGCTATTAAGGAGGTTATAAGGCAAATGCAATATTTTAAGAACTACTTGAAAAAATTACAGACTATTCTAAATTTCATTTAATAATAATACAAAAAAA
>NW_017299861.1:199369-203411 GCF_001594075.2 Trachymyrmex cornetzi | reverse complement strand
GGTCCCACGAGATCGCCGTTTATATAGAGATATTCTTAAGAGAGGGAGTTTCGAGAGTTGATTAGTTGATGGCTAGAATAGGTTTTGATAATCAGTGGTAGGACTTTTTTCTCGCTTTCTGATTGGTCAAGGCTCAGAATACGTTTTGGGGAAGGAAAGGGTGCTGATCGGAATCTGTAGTGTGGGAAAGTGTCATCCGTAATTTTATGACCATAAAATTTATAAGAAAATGCACGTGCAGAGGGTACGTTAAGAAAGCGCACATGCAGCGTTGGCACTCGACAAACAAATATCTCCCCTTGAATGTCGCGTGTCAATTTTATATTTTACGATCGCAGACTTGTGAGAATCGTCCGAGTCTTAACTGTTAAAAAGTGTCTTGGCGCCAGTCTCTCTCTTACACTCTCAAACATATTTATTATTATTTTAGCCGCGGTGTCCGAGGGGCACAAACTCGGTGTTCTTTTGGCCCTACCATTCGGGCACGTGCACCAATTTTTAATTTATCGCTGAGCGACATTTATGAGAACATTCTTCGCTTTAGTTTTTAACGTGGGAAAAAAGAAAAATTTTTAATCCTTTCTAGGCTGTAACGACTCAATTTGTTCGTTACTCGCAGCTGTATTTCAACGAACTCCAGATTTCCACGAAAGAGAAAAGTCGTGGGAGTCCGCTGTAACATAAGTTTACAGCAAATAATCAATAATTAATTACTGACTGCAATTAATAATTAATAATTCACTAATTATTAATTATAGTTTTTATGTATGCTACCAGTCATGTAATTAATAGTCATTAATTAAAGAAAATTATCTGAAAACGTAACCAACTTTCAAAGGACCCCGCACTAATCCTATATGAAATTGGATTTCGGTAAAATCAAATGGTTTTCTCATATGTTATAGTTTATGACCTGCTGAACAAAACTTATAAGTTTTAGCGAAAAAAATGAACAGTTTTCGTGTTTGATTCACCTAAAGTTGCTGACATTTTTATGTGGAATATAAAATGCTCAATAACTTCTAAACGGCTGACCTAAAATGAATAAAGTATAGTGTTTTGAAAAGTCTCAACAAGGACTATAAGAAAATGGAAGAAAAAGTGTGTGGGGGGGGGTCTCACTTAAAAAATCCGTGTGGACGGTGTCATGACCTTGACGACGTCACCCAAAGTCAAACTGATGAAGCTAGTGGATAGACCTTTTTAAACTCCACAACTTTTATACAATACATTTTTTTTTATAAAACTTATAGTTTTCGAGATACTTTACCGTCTCCGAACATTTTATGTTCCTTATATGATTATACCATGGTGCTACTTATAATTATATTCCACATAGTATTACGTACTATCATATATTATGTCCAAGTATGTATGCATGTATAAAACAAACTTTGTTACAGAATATGTAGTGCAATTCCCTACTCTTAGCGTAATCCAAGATCAACGACATGGATGTGGTAGGGGTCTGGTCCCGCGTACGTGCGTGCGCGCGCGCGTGTATGTGTGTCGTGCGTGCGTGCGAATCCCATACAGCACAGAATTTGCAGCAATATCGTCGCAATAACGCTGCAATATTGCTGCAACATGCAATATTGCTGCAATGTTGCAGCATTGTTGCTGCAACTTTTGTGCTGTAGGGGATGCGATACGCAACCTGAGGTTAATTACTTATGAACGAGTAAATCAATAAACGAGACAGTCAAGCTTTCATCATTGAAATTAAAAAATTAAGAAATCATCGGAAATCAAACAAAAAAACTTTGTCGTCAAGCTCGATCGCGCGTCTCAGAAAACAAATAAAATTGCGCCAACACACACACATCACGCGCGCGCGCGCACGCACGCACACACACGAGACCAGACCCCTACCACGTCCATGTCGTTGGTCCTGGATTACGCTAAGAGTAGGGAATTGCACTACATATTCTGTAACAAAGTTTGTTTTATACATGTATACATACTCGGACATAATATATGATAGTACGTAATGCTATGTGGAATATAATTATATGTATCACCATGGTACAATCATATAAGGAACATAAAATGTTCCGAGACGGTAAAATATCTCGAAAACTATAAGTTTTATAGAAAAAAATGTATTGTATAAAAGTTGTGGAGTTTAAAAAGGTCTATCCATTGGCTTCATCAGTTTGACTTTGGATGACGTCGACAAGGTCATAACACCGTCCACACGGATTTTTTAAGTGAGACCCCCCACTTTTTTTTCCATTTTCTTATAGTTCTTGTTGAGACCTTTTCAAAACACTATAATTTATTCATTTCAGATCAGCCATTTAGAAGTTATTGAGCATTTTATGGTGAAATGTCAGCAACTTTACGTGAATCAAACACGAAAACTGTTCATTTTTTTTCGCTAAAACTTATAGATTTTGTTCAGCAGGTCATAAGCTATAACATATGAGAAAACCATTTGATTTTACCGAAACCCAATTTCATATAGGATTAGTGCGGGGTCCTTTCACTAAATTTCATTTTATGTCGCTGCAGCTCGTTATCTATTAAACTTACAAAAAAATATTTTAAATAAAAATTGTAGGAAACGTTTTCCTCTATAAGATTGGTTATAACTTTTATTGTAAGTCTCACTAGTGTCACTGATGAGGAGATATTGCGAAAAAAACGTATTTCAGACGTTAATTTTTCAAAATGGTAACACGAGTGATGGAGTGTCCGCAAACACTTAAAAAACTTCCCAGCTAACAAGACAACGTCGAAGTGAAAAAGATTGATTTTAATGGCGCTGACGTCATATGATTTAAGTGGGGCGAAATTATGACGTGATTTTAAATACTAAAATGGTACATTGTTAGCATTACATCAAAAAGACGTATCGCTGACGTCTATATGGACGTGATTTGTATGTTCAAATTTTGACATAAAATAGTGCAAACGCTGTTACCATGAGATTTTGTATAATTTCTTGGTATTCATTAATTTTTTTATTATTCTTTCTTAATAGAAAATATGTATAGAACTGTTTTTCTTGGTAAACCTTAAGATGAGCTCCCGCACTTCCGATTTTGATAGAACTAGATTCGATCATTCGATGCGTTTATGTACCAAACGATGTTATATATTAGGACTACATTCCAAAACGTCCTCTCCGAGGAAAATTTTACTCAATATATTGTAATATACATTACGTATATACATTTCGAGTAAAATTTTCGAGTAAGAAAAAAGAATTGTACTTTAATATGTTGAAAAAAGAATTGTACTTTAATGGTTATTAGGTTAGAGATGGAAGACATTTACGCTACTTTTTGATATATCTAGAGCTTTATTTTTAAGTAACACACAGCACCTACAAAGGACTAAAAGAGCACTAAAAAAATGTATATAAGCGCTTTATTAGCGCTTTACGTGGGGTCTACAATAGAAATCGTAGCGGTCGTAGGGTCTTAAGAGCTCACATATGTTTCTCGAACTTGAAAAGTAGTCAAAATGTGATGAGAAATGTGATAAGAAAACTACGAGAAGCACTACTTATATTTTGAGCCTTGGCAACACTGAGTGTTGTTAGATGCCATCGGACGTTTCCACTAGAAAGTTTGACATTTTTGACCATAACCTTCTTCAGAACGTTTTGTTATTTGAGCGCGATTTGTATTGTTTACAGTCACTTGAAAATTGTGTCTCAGCGAAAAAATGGAATTAACTCGTGAAAATTTTCGTGCAATGATTTATTACGACTTTCAACGTGAATTATCAAGACAGGAGTGCATCGATCAACTTACTTCCATTTTTAGCGATAAAGCCCCATCCTTCGCCACTGTGAAACGCTGGTATAACGAATTTAATCGTGGTCGCCGTTCGCTCACCGACGACAGTCGTGAAGGTCGTCCAAAATCAGTTGTTGTGTCAGAAAACATTGATGCTGTGCAAAAACTAATAATGCAAGATCGTCATGTGACATACTGTGAAATTGAGACAACCTTGGGCATTAGTTCCACCAGCATATATGAAATATTGCATAATCATTTAGCCGTGAAAAAGGTTTGTTCTCGTTGGATCC
>NW_017299861.1:198121-198960 GCF_001594075.2 Trachymyrmex cornetzi | reverse complement strand
AAATTGCGTGGACAACGATTTTCGTCGGCAGAAGAAGCCGTTGATGCGTTCAAAGACCATATTTTGGAGGTGTCTCAAGCGGAATGGAAAAAATGCTTTGACAAGTGGTTCGAACGCATGCAAAAGTGTATAGATCATAAAGGAGAATATTTTGAAAAACAATAAATGACAAATTATTGTTTTTTTATTATTATTTTTATTATTAGGCTCAAAATATAAATAGTGACCCTCGTAGCACAACTGCACAATCGATTGCAGCGCAGATTTTCGTTCTTTTGGTAATGGATACGCAGTAGATACACTGACGAATATAATTAGCTGCGCAGCCGGCTACGTATTTGCGTGATCGTTTAAAAAACACGCAATCGGCAGCTCCAATGCGCAGCGACTGCCAAATCCGATGCCTAAAAGAACGCATCCTCTCTGTTTGTCTCTCGCCTTTTTGATCAAGAAGGCAAGAGATAAACAGCAAGAAACAGGAAACAAAAAGCACATTGTAAAATTAGCCTAAAGAAATTTGTACGATTAAAGAAAAATTTCTTAGATTTAAACGTCATTTCTTGAAATCAAATACATTTTTCTTTGGTTTGAACCTAATTTCTTGATATCAAGTAACGCGCGATTTTTAAATTGTAACATTAACAACCCTTTTCATATAAAAAGTGCGTGGTCCTTTACTCTTGATTTCAAGAAATGAAGTTCAAACTAAAGAAACTTTTCTTTAATCGCACAGCAACGCACCAAGATCTTTGATTCAAACAAATTTTCTTTTAATTAAAGAAATCGAGTATTTTATATATATATATATATATATATATATATATATATATATAGGTTTT
>NW_017299861.1:185768-188793 GCF_001594075.2 Trachymyrmex cornetzi | reverse complement strand
ATATATATATATATATATATATCAAGGTTTTTAAAACCTATCAAGACTTTCAAGATCTATCAAGATCTATCAAGACTTTTTTTCAAGACTTTTCAAGACTTTTCAAGACTTTTCAAGATATTCAAAACTTTTCAAGACATTCAAGACATTCAAGATTTCTCAAGACATTCAAGATTGTATGATTCCAAATCATATTATTCGGATATTTCATCGAATATTTCATGATATATTCGAATTAATTCGAACCGTCTTAATTCCTATCACTAGTTATAGTCGTAAATCAAGACACAATATTGTGGGATTGTGCACTGACCCACAACTACGACTCAGGTTTCACAATTTAGATACGGCCATTATTGTGTTGAGTTGAGGCCCATAAGCTAGCAATGCTGATGTTATTCGTCATCATTTTAACGTCAAAATGACAAACGCCATCAGCTTGCTACCTGAGACCCTATATAATACTGCTTGAAAACGTCCTACAACATGTAACTGACAAATAACTGACGACGTATACGGGCCGAAAAAATGACGTCATTTTGACATAACCTTATTAGCTGATTTGGGATTTTCATTATAGGAAGCCAAACTTTAAGACATTCAAAAATCATTACTACCGGATCTTTTGCAAGCAAAAATTCTTTTTCATTAATAGGGTATTAGCCTAGATTATACCCAGCACTTGGTACGCGTACTATTAAGTGCTCAGTAAATACCTAACCATATCCGTATCGAATCATTTAATTAGTACGCTCGGTATAAACGCTAGGGGATTACTTCAGTGCACTCCGGATCAATGATGCCATTTCTAGCTCGTTTAAGACAGGCCGGTATTCATAGTCGATTCTTGCATTATAACGCATAAGAACGAATTATGAATACCGCCCCATATTTTGCGTTTCACAGCGATAGTTGATAGGCCTTGAAATTTATGAACAGTCCATAGACAGAGAGGGCAGAGATTTAGAAAGAGACACTGTCCAACTGCACACACCATGTTATCTTTCCACCATGGTAGAGTCGCCGTCGTGACACACAAAGTAAAGCTCTATATTACTAAAGTAGCGCATTAGTCCGCCATATTGGACCTATTAACCTTACCATGTACCAATATGTACCAATAATACTTACCATGTACCAATAATACTAAGCGCTTATTGGACTACAGACAACTAGCTCCAAGATGAAATACTACAGACAACTAGCTCCAAGATGAAATAGCCAATAGGAAGGCTGTCGGCAAGATAAAAGAAATGCGCTACTTTAGTAATATAAAGCTTTAATACAAAGGCATGAACCCGTCCATGTGCGGTCGCGCTTCGGCCAACTTCGGGCGGAAGAAGAGAACGATATCTGCGTTCTTCTCGCTGGGCGCTTATTACCAGGTATGTAAATATGAAACCGGAATTTACCAATAGATGGCCATAGCTGTCAATGTAGTTGCCGTCAGACCGCGTCATTGACGCCATTTCCTTGTTCTGACATCTGACAAAGATTTTCAACTCACAACAATACAAGTTTCATACAACAGTATAGTTTGTAATAGAGTTGAACATGTCGAATTTTGTGCCTGGAAACTACGATTTGCATTGATTTTCTGTTACCATTTGAAGAAAACTGCTGCAGAATCGCATCGAATGCTTGTCGAAGCTTACGGTGAGCATGCTCTTGGTAAATCACAGTGCTGTGAGTGGTTTATAAAATTCCAAAGTAGCGATTTTGACGTGAGAAACGAAGAACGTGGAAAACCATCGAAAAAGTTTGAAGACAGCGAATTGCAAGCATTGTTGGATGAGGATGACGCTCAAACTCAACAACAACTCGCGGATCAATTGAATGTGACACGAGAAGCCGTCTCCATACGTTTGAAATCCATGGGAAAGATCCAGAAGATGGGAAAATGGGTTTCACATGAACTGAATGAAAGACAGCAGGAAAACCGAAAAACCACTTGCGAAATGCTGCTCGCCAGGTACAAAAGAAAGTCATTTCTCCATCGAATTGTGACTGGCGATGAAAAATGGATATATTTTGAGAATCCTAAGCATAAAAGATCATGGGTAACTCCAGGTGAACCATCGACATCGACTGCAAGGCCAAATCGTTATGGACGGAAGAGAATGCTCTGTGTTTGGTGGGATCAGAAAGGTGTGATCTATTATGAGCTGCTAAAACCTGGCGAAACCTTTAATACTGAATGCTACCGACAACAAATGATCAATTTCAATTTGCGTGAAAAACGACCGGAATAAATCAAAAAAGACAACACAAAGTGATTTTGCTTCATGATAATGCACCATCACACACAGCAAAACTGATCAAGGAAACGATTCAGGCGTTTGGTTGGAAAATACTTTCTCATGCCGCTCAATACAATCTTGGCCGCTCGATGTGTATCGATAAGGAACAATCCAGATAACATGTAACTTTTAATAAATTGTAATCATATGCATTTTCGGTCGCTTGAAATAAGCACTCAGCGAGAAGGACGGAGATACCGTTCTCTTCTACCACTCGAAGTTGGCCGAAATACGACCGCACACGGACATGGATTCATGCTTTTGTGTGTGTCACGACGGCGGCTCGACCGCCGCTTACCACTGTATCCTTTCCATATGTCATAAAATGCCGTAAATAAGCTGGAAATTGCATCACTGCTCCGAGTATTTATCGTGAAACATATTGGAATGAATTCCGATCGAATCCATTTCGACTTTATTCTATTAGCATTTTCTCTTGGCTGCACTATCACCCACTAGTGCAACACTCAGTGTACCGTGTTTCCATGGCTGGTGGTAAGCGAACTCATTCAGTGTACCGTGTTTCCGTGGCTACGGTGTAGTGCAAATTTTATGCACGAGGTGGGATTTTGCTACACCGTCTCAAAGAGACCGTGTAGAACCAGTGTGACATTTAAAGGTAATTATTCAGAATACCTCCCTCACCTCCGATTTCGATAAAATTAGGCTCATTCGACGCGTTTTTGCATGAAACGAAAGAATCTGGCAGAAAAAAGTGTCGCTCT
>NW_017299861.1:181543-185335 GCF_001594075.2 Trachymyrmex cornetzi | reverse complement strand
ATATTTTGTTCGGGGCGGCGTAGCCGCCCCGAACCCAAGCATTACTGTCTATACATCCCACTGTCTACATGGGTTACAAATATTCCAAGCGGACACTGTCTAAGCACTACTACATACGTTTAATTTATTACACATAGTCGGTATGACAGATTTCCTAACCTCCATAGTCGTCAACTTTAACGCTAAATATCTCGGTTCGCGAGGCAGAGCGACACTTTTTTCTGCCAGATTCTATCGTTTCATGCAAAAACGCGTCGAATGAGCCTAATTTTATCGAAATCGGAGATGAGGGAGGTATTTTGAATAATTACCCATTTAAAATTTGGAAATAAAAGTCAAGCGGGAACAGGGTTTTAGCATAATAATGATACAGTATATGATACACCATGGTGTGCACCACTCTAGTGTAGTGTAGCAGGCACTGTAGCTGAGTGTAGCGCTTACACGCAACTGGTGCGGTGTGAAACTGCACCCAGTGTATCTCAAGAGAAAACGCTATATGATAGATGCCCAGATCTGGTACTCCCGAATCGCGAGTATTATGGTATGTTTCCACTGAGCTCGTCACGCGTCGCGTCGTCGAAGGAGAGAAAGAGAGGGGTTGTGTATTTACATAATCTTATCTCTTTCTCTCTTTCATGACGCGACGCGTGACGCGTTCAGTGGAAACTCAGCCATAGACCAAGCTAGTACACGTATTAAGTGGTACAAAAAATCTTAATCCGCTTTATATGCTTGGTTCGTTTTGAATCGTATATTGAACTCGCCACTATTAAGTTCAGGTTAAAGTTAGAATTAAAGGTTTTATATCTTGAAAAGTATAAGTGAAGACATCATCTAACTTAATCTGTTCTGAAACAGATCGGTTTAAAGGGAGATATACACCTAGGAGCCGGAAAAAAAGGTCATTTTTGTGAATTTTTTTAAGGAAAACTATTTGAAATTTCAGATTGGGAGTTTTTGTATCTAAAAGTATACACATTCAGGAATATGTTCAATTATTTTTATTTTTTTTTTATTAAAAAAAATCAAAAATTGACGAGGTTGTTGTATAATCTTCGGAGCGCCGTAAAAAAATCCGGGTAAACGGTGCCCACTGGCGTTTCTTCACAAAAATCATCTGAAACAAAAAAACCAAAAAGATTATTAAATTAGATACTATAATCTGGTACTTGTCATAGCCGATTTTGAAAATATCGATTTATGACAAAATGGCGGACGTTTGAACATAACATAGCGATTTTTCGACCATAAATTAGTTATTATTTTGCCTATAAAACAAAAACTAAGCAACGAAAAAAAAAATCCTATGACAAGTACTAGATAATGGTGTATAGAATAACCACAAAAAAAATTCAAGGCAATCGGTTTATTGGTTTTCGAGAAATTTTGGATAGCGATTTGAAAAACGTGGTTTCGAGAAAAACGCGTTTGAAAATTTGGGAATGAATAAATCATGAAATTTGTCAACTTACATGGAATCATCGATACCAGGCCCATAATGTAAGTCTTCTACGGTCGACGGAACATTCATGTCTTCTAAATTTTGTTGTCGGCGCTGTATTCGACCTTCTTTCGTCTGTTCTTGCGCTTGCAGCTCGGCTTTCGCTATGCGAGTTTCGTCTTCATAGCTCCACGCAAACTAATCCCCAATAAACGCATAACAAAAAAGAATCGTGTATTTATTTCGTAAGCTGTCTTGATGTACGGGCACGAAGGAATGAAAGTCGGTTTGCACGATGAACACGAAACTACAATTTTAAAACCAAGCCCTCGAGTGCTTTCTATTGAGAATCGAACATCACTATCACACTTTTTGTATTTTACACATTCCGATAAGGCAGAAAACACTATCAGAAAATTCAAAATTCGATACCCGATGTTTGGATCTTCTGGTGCGAATGTCTCACGAGCAGTCTTCAATTTTTTGGCACTGGAACTAATATTCTCTCGAAAGTTTCTTTTTCGGCAGTATGTCGATTTTTGGGCGGTTTTCTTCTTGCTTCGATCTTTGCGAAAAGATCCGGATCGATGAGCTTCCCGAGAACCTTTATATCTGTTATCCACTTTCCTCAGAATATTTATTCACAGAAGAAAACTCACTGTAATGCACAGTTGCACGAACGGCAAGCTACTGACGAAACGCGTCCAATTTCTGGCAAAGAATAACGGTAGTGTGATATTTCCGTTATACCTGGACCCGAGCACGCCCGAAAACACAATAGAATCGTAAAACAGGTCTAGATACGCTCTCTTCGAAGGATCGCTTACCGCTACCTGCCTCTCGGCTCGGCCGCAAAACAGGCGGCACGGTGCGCTCTCGGAGACAGTTCACTCTCTCCGCTGTAACTTCGTTATATATCGAGATATTGACTTGCAATTTTCACCAGATATTCTTGAGACCTCAAGCTTCAAGAAAATGCAAAAAAATCGATTTTTTCGACCATGCTAGGTGTATATCTCGCCTTAAATATATAAGAATATATATTTAAATATTTAGTCGGTGCCAATTTAATACGCGTACTAAACGAGGGGGTAATCACTTAATGTAATCGTGGGACAAAGTTCTCGAAATCATTATAAAATTTATATTGAAATTATCATATGAAATTTCGGTATATAATCCAATAATTACATATGCTAATTACTACGAGAAATAATTGTGTAATATCAGATAAAATCATTTATTTGATCAATGATTTCAGATATAGTAAAGAAAATTATTTGTCATTAGATGATGTTGTACGAAACAAATGAAATCATGTAATCTGTAAGACAATAGGTCTGTTTGCTGTGGCTGAACTAGTATACACTTTTAGAACTTAAAGTGAGATAGATATACGTTTGATATTTGTCGAAAGCAAGAAAAAGAGTTCTAGAGCAGTCTAGTGCAGGAACAGAAAACAGTTCAAATATTTCAGTTAGTGGTTACCCTGTCGGTACTAATCGATTTAGGTCCGATTGCATCAACGCTATTTTGACTTTAAGCAAGGTTTAAAAAAATTTTCACTTTTTCTCTTTAAAGCCGAAAGAGAGAGAAGAATAGACAGACTTTTAAGATCGTTTAAAGTTAAAGTAATGTTGATGCAATCGGACCTTAATGATATAAAAAGGATCTATATTGATTAAACTCGCTATGATCGAAAACGCTATATTAAAATGAACTAATGCGTTATCTTATAGCTCATCAGAAAGCAAAGCCAGCATACATAAATCCAATTCCTTGGCAATCGATCGTGGAGATCGATCCCGTTGAAGCACAAGAGGACACGGTTCACGAGAAAAAAAGGAATATAAATCAGTTGAAAATAAGCGACAGAAAAACAATCGCAGCGCATCAATGATTGCAGTCGAGAAGATCCATTAAAATATTAGAAGAATAAGATTTAAATAGAAGAATTTATAGAGTGTTGTGTAACAAATCAAAAAATTTTTCTGACAATTTTTCTTGCTGTTCAAGTCATTTAAAGTCTCAATTGCCAAAATATTTAATTACAAAGATGCACGAAAATTATGTCTTCAATCATTCTCGTAAAGCAGAACTTAAAAATTACATTTTCTTGGCCATAATTCTACTTTCTCCCCTACTGAATATAAATAAAGATAATATATCATAAGATTTCACATTTTGATTGATATTTGTCAATTTGATTGAAGTGATTTTAATGATATAGGTTTGTTCACACGTTTAATGACAACCTGTACTACATAATACAAAGTATTTGATTATAACAAGACAAAGCAGATTTTGTAACTTTGCAATCGCTCTCTCTCTCTCTCTCTCTCTCTCTC
>NW_017299861.1:174900-181405 GCF_001594075.2 Trachymyrmex cornetzi | reverse complement strand
CCCTCCCTCCCTCTCCCTCTTCCTCCCTCCCTCCCTCCCCTCTCCCCCCTCTCTCTTATAATGATCAAACTTCAGCCTTATACACCTTCAACCCCAACACGAGAAAAATACACCTATTATTTCGTAAACCGTTAATCGTATAGTACGAGAAATATCGCGTGAGAGCTTTTCTCAACGTCTATTTGCCATACATAAGACACATTATCTTCCTTGGACAACAATTCTTTTTTTTAATCAAGTATCTTAGTCATTTTCGTTCACACACTCGTTATCAAATTATATACAATACTCTCTTTTGCATCCTTATGATTTTAAGCGCATCCTACCGTATAATTTATAATCGAAATGGCAAATTTTTCGAGAATCGAACAATATTGAGTCAAGAGAATAGGATGGATGTTTTACGTAAATACGTACGAGTGTGTACATAACAATCATATAAGTAGGTATGCGATAAATATTGCTTTTTGTACATTGTATTCTGGTATACATATGTACAAGTAACTTATAGTCCAACGCTCTTTATTCTTCATGTAATACCTCGCTGACCGTTTTCCGAAGAGAGAAAGGTAATAAAGCAGCGATTCGTGAAGATAATGTGCGAATGTGTTTATATATATTGTTTTTAAGAGCGGCGATAGTACCTTCCTTTTGTCCCACTGCAACTGCTAAATGCAATTATTTCAATTCGATCAATTCAATGTCGTCAAACAAATGCCATTTCATGTATTTCAACATTAAATTGACCTTTTGTCATGTATAAAAAAAAGTATTAATAACATTACGCTTACTTTTGCAAAGTTCTATTAGGATCTTAAAATATGGATTCTTTTTGATTATATTGTTTTGATTATATTGCATTTTTGGAAAAAAAGAAGTAGCTAAGAAGAAATCGATTCATTCGATAGGAATTCAGTCTGCGAGAATGAATTAAATTTCACATTTTCGAAATAGAAATTACTTTAGAAAATACTTTACATTTTTAGAAAAATCTACGTCCCTTTATAGCGTCATAATTAAGTGCTCGTAAAAAAACACGACTAAGAGTTGTATTTTACTGCTTAGAATTTGTTAGAATATATTTTCCTTTTTTATAAAAGCATATAAACTTTATTACTACATTTTAATAATATCGTTTGTAGCGAAAGATGCTGGACAAAACAATTAAAAAATTTTTAATTTTTATTTTGAAGATCGTGAAGATTCATGGACATTACACAGAATGAATTTTGTTTTGTTTTTTAAATTCATCTAATTAATATAATTTACAAAGAATTATTTTCGTTAAAAATTTTTTTGCAATCGTATTAGCTGCACCATGCATACATTATAGCAGAACATTTACGGCAAAAATTTTGTAACGATAATTATCGGAAGGAGTATTCTCCGTAAAAATGAAAAACAATTTAATTCAATGTAATATCGACGACATACTAAAAAAATATCGGCATAGTATATTCGTTTCTGCGTATATATGTGTCTCAATTCTGTATTATATACATATGGGATACTCTCTGTCAAATTGAACATCCCCTCTGTCCAAAATTCAGTTCAACCAAAAAATTTTTCTGGGTTTAAATTGTAAGTGCACATGTCTATTTTCTTTAGCACTCTGACCTTCTAAGAAATTCAATATGGTGAGCCTAACATGACGGCTGCAATTCACGAAGTGCTGATTAAGAACGCTTGAATCATCACTCAGATGAGTCAAAATATGTTCGATTTTTATTAATTTAATTTCTTATTTTCGTTATCTAATTGTTGTCTGGCTCTCAAAAATAAAGAATCTGCAGTCAAATTTTCAAAATTAAAAATGGTGAATCTAATATGACGGAAATTTTCAAAAATTTTCTTGATTTTACGAAAATCGGTAACCAGGGATGCTTTGGATCGTTAATCATGAATCCGCACTCGGATTTGCAGAATTCAAAATGGCGGATCTACCAATGAAATACTATTAAAGACCGACATTCTTCGCGTCCTTGTTAATTGAAGTAATTAAAAATCTGATATTGTACTAATTTTATGATTTATTAGTTTAGTAGACGTGTTTATGCATTTAAAATTCAACAATACTCGATTTTTCTTTAAAATTGTGATTTCAGTGTTATCGTCAAAGTTTGATTATTAACAGAGATGATAACTGCAGAGAATAAAATTGTAATTTTTCGGCAATATATAGGATATTATAGCTTTGCAAGTATGCATATTTATTTTTGGAGCATTTATGTAAAAATAAAAAATCCTAAATTTAATAATATATTAGCCAAATATTTATGTTAATAACAGCAAATTTATATCAAATCCGTATAACAAATCAAACTAACCAAGACTCCTTATAAATCAAAGAATTGGAAAGAATACGGGCGTTAGGAGTCAAGCGCAGAAAATGTCGCGCAAATAATACACTTATGAAGCTAGAAACTTCTTTATTCAACAAACGCGCTTACATGTTTCGGCTCATTTTTGAGCCTTCCTCAGAGCAAACACAAACTAACATATACATATAAAGTAAAAGTTATCCTGGGCCGTGGTCCGAATCATGCTGACAACGCTCATGAGCATTGTTTGTCTTCGTTTAACATTTGACAAACAACAAGGATGAAATGATTTTTAAGCGTTGTGAGCGTGTATCGGACCGCGGCCCTACATCGAGAATTTCAATGCCAGAATTAAATAAAAAGGAAGAAAAGGAAAATGAAAAAGAAGGGAAATATTAAAAATGTCGAATTAAGGAATCTAGAAACTAATTTATCAAAAAACTTTAATAATATAATTAATTATCCCGAAAATAGGGACGCTCACCACGATTACAAAGTACCATATCGCAAACATTATCATGAATAATTCAAGAACCGGTTCCTGATATGTTGGCCAGTCGGTGTCAGACACAGTGAGTCACTTTTTAGTTATTAGCTAGTACTAATGAAAATTGTAAAATGATAAAAAATCTCGTCAGAAGGACTTATTACTGTGTACGAACGACACCGACTGAAGTTTCAAGCTTCATAAGTATATTATTTGCGTGACGTCTTCTGCGCTTGACTTCTAACTCCCGTATTCTTTCCAATTCTTTAAATTTATATCAATTGTCAGCGTTCTTCAATTCGGACCCTTTTTATATCTCCGAGTCCTTGGGGCTCTTTTTATACCGCCGAAAATTTGCCCAGGGTTGACGATCTTTAATAGTATCTCGTCAGTGGCGAATCCCTGACGGACAAAAATTTTTACGAAAAAATACAGAAAAACTACATAGATTGAAACAAGATCTTAGAAATTCTTAGTTTTTTGTAGATATTCGTAGTGGGACGTAGAGTAGCGTTGTTTGAGGGCAGAGGATTTCTAGGTTTTTCAAAGAAACAACACCGCTCTACGTCCCACTACAAATATATATGAAAAACTAATAATTTCTAAGACCTTATCTTAATCTATGTAGTTTTTCGTAAAAGTTTTTCCGCCAGAGAGCCGACCAAAATACTGACACAGGTAGTACAGTGAATTCGCAAAGTATTCTTCAAGTTTTCCCCTTTCTTGAATTGTAATTCCTTAGGAATTCATACAAAAACACAATAAGAATATTTCAAGAAGTTTCATATATGTTTCGAATTTTTGAGAACTTCTTAAAATATTCATATAGTGTTCCCTCTATATCAACAGATATTCCTTATGAATTCAAGAAATGCTTAGAATAGACATATAGGGTTATAAAATATCCAGTAAGGCTCAATTTCATAACTCACGGTTAACTCTTAACCGAGGTTCAACTTATTTCTCATCTCTTCCAATTCTAGAATTGGAAAGAGATAATAAATAAATTGAAAAAGCCAATAACATGATAAGGTAGGTGTATGGAGTACGTAACGCGAACAAATTTGGAGATTTAGGCCTAATTTCACAACTCACGGTTAACTCTTAACCGAGGTTCAACTTATTTCTCATCTCTTCCAATTCTAGAATTGGAAAGAGATAACAATAAGCTGAACTTCGGTTAAGAGTTAACGTGAGTATTGTGAAATTAGGCCTAAATCTCCAAATTTATTCGCGTTACGTACTCCATACACCTACCTTATCATGTTATTGGCTCTCGCAGCCAGTCCGACCACGATTGTCATAAATTATGTTCCAAAATGTAACAAATTCAAAAATAAGGAAAAAGTTCAGCAACTTGATAAAAATTAGGGATGATGCAATACTCAAGTCAAGTCAAGTCTCACTGTGATTGATTAATTTCTTATAGCTTTTGAGACTTGAAGCATATATATTAGTTACTTTCCATTTACACTGATTCTCAGATAATTCTCACTTATGACATTATAACTGATTCGCATGCGCGTTTCTTTTGTATTCTGATAAGTGAGATTCAATTAAGTTTTTACTTATAATTCTGCACAAGATCGAGTCTGTGTGCTTTAGTGAGTCTCGTAAACTCACTTCAAAGTGAGCTTTATGAACCTATGTTGACATGTGATAACTTTTTACCAAAGTATAAGCAAGTAGTGACGTCATTAATCTGAGTATGAAATACACTGTTAGAAATATTCTTAAATTTCATTAACTTTTAATGTACATTGGTGAATGAAGTTTAATTTCTCTGTAACTGAAAGGACTATTAATGCACATGTTAATGAGATTTAAGTTTACAGTAACTGAAAAATTAAGTGTAATGAAATTTAATATACTTTTCATTTACGGATATAAATGACATTTAATTAATCGTAATTGAAATAACTATTAATGTACATATTAATGAAATTTAAGTTTGTAGTACATTAAATTTCAATACGCTTAACTTAAAAGTTAAACCTGTTGAAATTTAATGTACTTTTACATTTACGAATATTAATTATATAATAATATTTTAATTAAGCCTACTATTATATACTATTAACGCTTAACGTTTAATACGTTTACGTTTCTTACATGTCATTAACGTAAATTACTTTTCAGTTACAGATCTCGTACTTTTCATTAACGTGTAAATTAATTTCTATCATAATGTGTTCATTAATTTCAATACACACGTTCATCACATTTAAGACTACTGTAATTTAGTTTTTATTTACATCATTCATTACATTTAATTTCGTGCATAACCACATGCTTCCTTTGCATGTTAATTAAAATTCACTGAGAAATTTCTAACAGTGTACTCAGCTCACTTCAGACTCAGTTTCATTTATGTGTAAATGGAAAGCAACTAATAGCTTAATGTAGAAAGCCTTGGGTTGACAGGAGTAAAGCTCTATATTAGATATATCATCGATATATAGTACTGGGCGTAGCATGCGGCGAAATGTCGTTGATTTTTCGTCTTGACGGATCTAGAAAGAGTAAAGTAGGGTAACTTCGGCAAATACGCCGCGCTGGGCTTTACACCGCAGAAGTCAGAAAAAATAGAAGGAGTGAGGGTAATTTTCCCGCAACTACTCTATTACATGCCTCTATTATGTTATATTAGTTATATTGTGTTATGATTTTAGCTTCTTACTGTTAATATTAATGAAATTATTGTGAGTTGAATCGATTTGTCACTGTAATAAGTAGCGCCATCATAAATTATAATCTACATAAAATGATTATTATAAGGCATGTAAAAGACTTAGTGGTTATTTCGTGATACATACGTGTAGAGTGTAGAGGAATAATAAAGGATGTTGTATAGCAAAATACAAGTGCTTTGCTTTCGTATTCTTTGTTCAGTTTGTTTTGTATAGCCCATTTGTTTGGGATATACGGCATTTTTATTGGGCGGGATTTATGCCCAAAGCATACAAAATGCGCAGATTGAATTCAGTGCTCTAAATGCAATAAACACATTATATGAAATATGTACTTCATGCCATAACACTTATATGTATATGTCATAATATACGAGGGTCGTCTGAAAAGTTTTGAGCCTCATCATGATGGCGTTGACTCGTCAAAGCCATTCTGGTATTATAATCGTGATACTTACGAAAGATATCTGTGACAATTGTGGCCACTTTGGACGTTCAGTTCTTGATTGACAATCATTTGTGTCGTCATTTTGTAAAAATGGAAAAAATTGAATATCGTGCTGTAATTAAATTCTTGCATTTGAAAGGCAATACGTCTACGCAAATTAAAGCCGAGTTGGACGCTGTTTACGGGGACTCTGCCTCATCATTTGCCACCGTGAAAAGATGGGTAGCTGAATTTAAACGTGGTCGTACCAACTTAGCTGGTGATGAGCGTTCGGGACGGCCAACAACTGCGATCACCCCCGATGAAGGGGAGAAAGCCCGAAGGGGAAAAATTCTCCAAAGCCCGTGCTTCACCCTTCATAAATTCTACGTACTGGAGTGAGTTTTTTGTTAAAGCCGAGCTATCGACGCGAGCAAATGTCTCTTTAAAGAGAATGAGGGTGTCCGTGAATCATCGCTCCAAATGCCGGGAGATATGAGCATATCCGTCTTAAATTCTCGAGTGCTTAGACTGAGTCTCTCTCTCTCTCTCTCTCTCTCTCTCTCTCTCTCTTTACCTT
>NW_017299861.1:173271-174885 GCF_001594075.2 Trachymyrmex cornetzi | reverse complement strand
CTCTCCTCTCCCTCCCTCCCTCCCCCCTCTCTCACCCCTCCCTCTTGTTCACTCCTCTTCCCTCGCACGTAAGCCTTTCGTGTAGCACATTCGCGCATGAAATAACCTTCCCCATACCTCGCGCTTTCTCTTTACTCCTTTCGCTTTCATTCCTCTTTCGCGTGGCAATTATTATCCTTTCCTCCCTGCCTCTCTATTCACCCTTCTTTTCGCTTTAGAAATGTCGAGAGCTTGAGAAACCAAGCGAATGTGATATTAGAAGTTCATCGATATAAATAGTACATATTTTTCATGCCAATAAAAAATGTCGAAATAATTAAAAAAAGGAAATATTGCAAACTAGATACAATTTGCACATACAGTATGTAACAAAAGAGAGAGAGAGAGAGAGAGAGTATAAGTAAACATAAATATTTTCAATTTTTGAATAGATTTTTCTAAACTTTGAAGTTAGATATTTTAGCAATGGTAATAGCCAATGGGTGCTTTCCAGCAAGGACACAATCCAACACAGTGTAACACAGTGAATCGTTTCATCCTTGTTTAACGTAAGCAAACAACAAGGATATATGATTCACTGTGTTACACTGTGTCTGACTGTGTCCCTTGCTGGAAAGCACCCAATGTCAGGGCAATGACCCTCTATTGTTTTTCATATATTATTCAAACATTTGTTTTGTCTATTGACAGTGTTATATTAGATTCATTAGAACACAGTACTTACAGGAATTACAAAAGTAAGTACGAGGGTCGTCTGAAAAGTTTTGAGCCTCATCATGATGGCGTTGACTCGTCAAAGCCATTCTGGTATTATAATCGTGATACTTACGAAAGATATCTGTGACAATTGTGGTCACTTTGGACGTTCAGTTCTTGATTGACAATCATTTGTGTCGTCATTTTGTAAAAATGGAAAAAATTGAATGTGGTGCTGTAATTAAATTCTTGCATTTGAAAGGCAATACGTCTACGCAAATTAAAGTCGAGTTGAACACTGTTTACGGGGACTCTGCCTCATCATTTGCCACCGTGAAAAGATGGGTAACTGAATTTAAACGTGGTCGTACCAGCTTAGCTGATGATGAGCGTTCGGGACGGCCAACAACTGCGATCACCACCAATAACATCGAAGAAATTCATCAAATAATAATAGACAACCGTAGAATTAAGATTAGGGAGATAGCAGAGGCTGTTGGAATATCAAAAGAACGTGTTTGTCATATATTGACTGAAGAATTAGGCATGCGTAAGTTAACCGCGCGTTGGGTGCCGCGTTTGCTTACTCTGGATCAAAAATGCATTCGAATGAACATTTCTAAGGCCCTGTTGGAGCGGTTTAAGCGAAACGAGTCGGATTTTTTGCGTCGATTAATAACGGTTGATGGAACTTGGGTCCACCACTTCACTCCTGAAACGAAAGAACAATCAAAACAGTGGACTGCGAAGTGAACCTGCTCCGAAGAAAGCGAAGACGGTTTTATCGGCGGGAAAGGTGATGGCGACTGTTTTTTGGGACAGTTATGGAATTGTGTTGATCGACTATCTTTGAAAAGGTAAAACAATAACAGGGACGTACTACGCATCATTGCTTGACAAGCTGAAGGCAGAAATTGA
>NW_017299861.1:169956-172969 GCF_001594075.2 Trachymyrmex cornetzi | reverse complement strand
CTTAAAAGGAGACTATGTGGAAAAATAAAATTGAATTTGACCGAAAAATTACTTGTTTCTATGTTAGTCTCAAAACTTTTCAGACGACCCTCGTAACATCTTGAGTTTTTGTTTTATATTTTGTCCCTGAAATGTATTTTATATTATCTGTGTCATGTTGTAAATTTGTAGAGTCTGTAGCAATTATTTCGGTGCATTGAGGTTATGTTGTTATATTTTAAAAATATATTTTTTAATTTGTTAATATTTGTTTGGCATTTGTGTATTTTTTTAAGATTAAAACGAAAAAATGACTGGAAAAAAGCATTTGATTTAACCAATAAAGAGAGAAGAATAGTTATTAAAATGAAAAATGAAGGACATACATATCAAGAAATTGCTAGATTTTTTAATAAAACACTGGCAGCTATTTTTAAGATAGTCACTGCTTATAAGAATGATGGACGAGTTTCAGCTGCACCAAAATCATGAGGACGTCCAAAAGTCACTAATGTTCGAATAGATAAAAGAATAGTGAAATCTCGTCATCAGATCTCTTTTTATCTGCACCCAGAATAGGTTCAAAGTTATTAAGTGAAGGTAAGAATGCACCATCTACGCAAACCATTCGCTGCCGATTGCACGTATCAGTCTAATCATGGATTTATCGGTCCAAAGGACATTTTTCCAGAATGTTAATGGTTTTAAGACATGTTTATTATAAAAGTCCATTCGCTTTTTAAGATTCTTTTTATTCACGAAGGATAATTTCCTTGCGACACGTCCCTGTCTGCCTGATGCGTGTAATCGGCGGCGAATGGTTTGCGTAGATGGTGCATTCTTACCTTCACTTAATAACTTTGAACCTATTTTGGGTGCAGATAAAAAGGGATCTGATGACGAGATATTCACTATTCTTTTATCTATTCGAACATTAGTGACTTTTGGACGTCCTCATGATTTTGGTGCAGCTGAAACTCGTCCATCATTTTTATAAGCAGTGACTATCTTAAAAATAGCTGCCGGTGTTTTATTAAAAAATCTAGCAATTTCTTGATATGTATATCTTTCATTTTTCATTTTAATAACTATTCTTCTCTCTTTATTGGTTAAATCAAATGCTTTTTTCCAGTCATTTTTTCGTTTTAATCTTAAAAAAATACACAAATGCCAAACAAATATTAACAAATTAAAAAATATATTTTTAAAATATAACAACATAACCTCAATGCATCGAAATAATTGCTACAGACTCTATGAATTTACAACATAACACAGATAATATAAAATACATTTCAGGAACAAAATATAAAACAAAAACTCAAGATGTTACTTTTGTAACTTCTGTAAGTACTATGTTCTTAATGAATCTAATATAACAATGTTAATAGACAAAACAAATGTTTGAATAATATATGAAAAGTAATGGAGGGTTATTGCCCTGACATTGGCTATCACCATTGCTAGAATATCTTCAAAGTTTAGAAAAATATACTCAAAAATTGAAAACATTTATGTTTACTTATTTTTGTTACATACTGTACGTTCTGGGATTTCAATCAACACAACGTAAAATTAAATTTACTTGAAGAGAGTGCGCATATCTCTGAGATGAGAATCACGCGATATAATGTACATACAGTGATGGGAGAAAGTTCGGCAACGGTCAAATATCTTGGAAAATAATGCTTATGGAAAAAAATGTTCAATACAAAAGTTTTAGTATATCAAGTGGTCTATTATATGGTTATGTTGAAATGACCTTCATGTGACCTTGAAGGACACCGTGAAGGTCAACTTTGAAATCTTAAATGGAAACACCTATTTTCTCTTACATATTCTTAAAGCTGGTGTCAAGACGTTTCCGAAACACTGGTTACAAACCCTTTTTGCTTGAGATCTTCCTGAGTTACGAACCTTTAAAGTTTAGGTATCGCCGGCGTGTTATCTAAGGTGTACTGCGTGGAGGTGGCACGGTCGGATATCCACCTCTTCGAGATGCTTGATCAAAGTGAGTCTTGTGTGTGCGCGCGCGCGCGTGTTTGTGTGTGTGTGTGTGTGTGTGTGCGCGCGCGCGCGCGCGTGTGTGCGTACGCGCGTGCGTGCGAATACAATCAGAGATAAGGACCCCGAAGTTCGTCAGTCCCCCGGTATTTTACGACTCCAAACCCTCTCTGCTGTGCGTGTATGTGCGTGTGTGTGCGTATGTGTGTGTGTATACGTGTTAGATGTAATTAAAAATTTAATTAATTAAATGTTCAAATTGTTGTCCATTTACTGCTTGACAGTGTGCCAACCGGATGCAGATACTTTGCATTACATTTTCTAGCATTTCCTGTCCAATTGAATTTGAAACGTCTATTATTCTTGCTTGTAATTCATTAATGGTTACCGGTTTTGTTTCGTATACTTTGCTCTTCAAATATCCCCAATAAAAATAGTCAAGTGGGGTTAGATCTGGTGATCTAGGTGGCCACTCGATTTGACCTCTTCTACCAATCCATTTATTGGGAAATGTTTCATTGAGAAAGTTACGAGTCATTATGGCAAAATGAGCTGGGGCCCCATCCTGCTGGAACCAAACATTTTCAAAAGCATTTCCTGTAATGTTTTGAATACATGGCACGACTTCGGTTCTTAGTAAGTGCACGTAATTGTGTGCATTTATATTTCCTTTTTCCCAAAAGGACAAAAAGTAAGATTTATCGTACCAACGATGTATCGCGACGAGGATGTGTTATTGAACAGTTTTAATGATCCAAAAGTAGTCATGAAGATTATGAATCGATGAAAGTACTTCTTCGTTGGTACGATAAATCTTACTTTTTGTCCTTTTGGGAAAAAGGAAATATAAATGCACACAATTACGTGCACTTACTAAGAACCGAAGTCGTGCCATGTATTCAAAACATTACAGGAAATGCTTTTGAAAATGTTTGGTTCCAGCAGGATGGGGCCCCAGCTCATTTTGCCATAATGACTCGTAACTTTCTCAATGAAACATTTCCCAATAAATGGATTGGTAGAAGAGGTC
>NW_017299861.1:163861-169143 GCF_001594075.2 Trachymyrmex cornetzi | reverse complement strand
CCATTTTGCAGTTGACGCAATATTTAACGAGATATTAACGTTTAAAGATAGGCGAATACGAGCGTCCGACCAGCCTAATGATCATGTACTGCTGCCGGCAGGACGGCCTACCGTATTCGCCTATCTTTAAACGTTAATATCTCGTTAAATATTGCGTCAACTGCAAAATGGTATAAAACTGTTTTGTTCCCCTTGATCCAATCTATGTCCCCACTGTGTTTCGGTCACATTTTCTGAGACACCCTGTATATATAATATGTGATATATTATATATATGTATGTGTATGTATATATACAGGATGTCCAGTAAGTTTTAACAAAGCGCTTGTGTGTAGATAGAACGAACTAAACTAAGTCAAAAAGTTCTGTATCATTTTGTAATTTTCGCAATAGTTATAACAAGATATTAATTACTCTAAAAATCGATGAATATTAGTTTTCTAATAATAATTTTTTACTCAAAAGCTATCAACTTTACAGAAAAATAGCGATAAAAATTGTTTATTTTTTATTTATAAAATTCCGAGAATTTTTTCAGAATTTCTTCAGAAATTTTTAATACCGTATTTTCTCATGGTAAAAATAGTTACCAATAAAAAATGCACTAAAAAATTGATAAAAAATTCTGAAAAAATTCTTAGAACTTTATAAATAAAAAATAAACAATTTTTATCGCTATTTTTCTGTAAAGTTGATAACTTTTGAGCAAAAAATTATGGAAAACCAATGTTCAGCGATTTTGATACTAATTATTATTCAGTTTAACCCCGCTCCACCTAAAAAATTAATGAAATTAGGCTTATTCGATGCGGGTTTGCACGAAACGAAAGAATCTGGTAAAAAAAAGCATTGCTCTGTCTCGCGAATCGAGATATTAAGCTTTAAAGTTGACGACTATTGAGGTTAAGAAATCCGTCACACAGACTTTTTATCATCAACTTTAATATTTCAGTTTACGGGGCAAAGCGACGCTTTTTTGACCAGATTCTTTCGTTTCCTTCAATAACGCGTCGAATAAACCTAATTTTATTGATTTTTGAAATGGGTGAGGGGGAGGGATTAAACTGAATAATTACCGCAATTTTTAGTAATTAATATCTTGTTAATTATTGTGAAAATTGCGAAATGGTAGAGGACTTTTCGACAGTTTAGCCCGCTCTATCTACACACGAGCGCTTTGTAAAAACTTAACAGACACTGTGTGTATGTATGCGTGTGTGCGCGCGCGCAAGTGTGTGTGTGTGCGCGCGTGTGCCTTCGTGCGCGCGCGTGTGCGTGCGTGTGTATGTGTGCATGAGCGTGTCGTGTAGGTGTGTATGTGTGTGTACATTTGTTGGGCATTCCAAGTGAGCCACTCTTTTTTTTCAGGAAGGACACTTTTTATATTGATCTAAAGCGACTTAAAATCTTCCTTAATATCTCTACTTTATAGCTCTCAAGTTACAAGTTATTATCCCTAACAATTCAAATACGGCGTCACAATATGCATGAAGATCTGAGGTATAACTTGGTCCTCATATACTTTTCTAAGCTGATATTTTTGAGATAAATGATATTCAACACTGAGAAAATGTCGAAATACTGATAATCTCAAATGTAATTTTGAGGCAACATTCGAATATGGCGGATTTAATATGGTCGACGAAAAAGTAAGATATTCTTTAATTTCTCTAAAAATCAGTATTTGGGATTTTTTTTGCTGATTACGAATTCCTCGGCAAAAGACATAGCAGGATAAGCAAGTGATTTCTGCCTCCAGCCGGATCCGGTCGAGATTTTAATTATAAGTCACCATTGATGTATGTGTTATTTCCCCAAAAGCATATCTTCCAAATATGGCCTTTATGAGAATTATGGAGGTATGAAGGAAAAAAAGAAAATTTTTTTCTCGATAACGGCTCGACCGATTTTGATGGAAAAAAATATGTTATGGGGTTCAGTGGGATAATGTTTAAAAAAAATTAAGGAACAATTTTGTCAAATAGAAATTGTTAAAAAAAATTGTTAAATTTTTCTCGAATTTTTTTTTTGTGAGATGCGATTGAAACACTACTTTTATATTTTAACAAAAAAAGCTTTGAATACTTTAGTATAACATAAAAAATCCTCATAACGATTAGAAGGGTAGCACGTAGTTAAACAAATTAAAGTTTCGATGGTGCGCGCGCGCGGTGCTCCGATCGCGCTATGGTCGCGCGCTACGTCGGGAGCTTGTGCGAAACATTGTTTTGTGCGCTCATTTCTTTCTTTAACACAATGTATCCACAATTTTAGGTTTATAAATACAATTTTATATTACATGCCGTGGTATTTTATATTTTATAGTAGAGCTCGAAACAAATTGCATATTTCGGTCGATTTTCAGCTCATCTCTGCTTACCGACATTCCCCTTACTCCGAGCTTCCGTAAGTAGTCCAATTGTCGATCGATATTCTAGATTGACATTCGTACACACACGAGCAGAAGTCTAGCATATTGGTGTAACAACAACCAATTAGTATATAGAGAGAAGGAACATTTCGTCCTTTTATCTTCCTCTCATTCTACTCGCTACCCCCACTACTGTTACAGTTCATTCTATACGTCGATGGGGATCTCGCGCTGCGTGTTCACTTAGCGCGAAATACTATTGTTTCTTGATAACAGTACGAGGAGCTCTGAAAATCGGAAAATCATCCCGAGGCCTGTCCTATATCATCCAACTGAAATGACGAATTGGCTGAAGTCCAAATAAATCATTTTATTGGCTATTATTATTTAAGCTTCCTTTGGTCTATCCTAAATAGTATATACTATATCTCTTTGTTACACCCAGCGTTTTTTTTTTCAAACGCATTCTTTATAGCTAAAAATACTTGCTTTCATTTATTTTTATCATACTTAATTTGTTATATTTGTCAGTAAAGATGTCTAAACTATCGAAAAATCGTAAATGTCCTGGTTGTGATAAGGTTTTATTTAAAGTACGTAGCCAGAAGAAAAAAAAATTGAAACTGAAGATAAAGCAACGAGTTTTTCTTCCAAATTTCAACGAACGATTGTTATTAATGATATTTTATGTTCAAAATGCCGAATTTTTCAATTTAAAAAGGAGAAGCTTGATGTTGATTTCTCGACTTCTGAAAACGAAATTGATCTTTTGGGGAAATAACACATACATCAGTGGTGATTTATAATTAAAATCTCGACCGGCTGTGGGCAGAAATCACTTGCTTATCCTGCTATACCCTTTGTTTTTTAAAAATTCAAAATGACGGATCAAAACTTAAAATATTTTTTTTATCAATTTTGTTGAATTTTTATGAAAATTTTTTATCCGCTATATTGAATTTTAATGTAACCAAATTACATTTGAGATTATCAGTATTTCGACATTTTCTCAGTGTTGAATATCATTTATCTCAAGAATATCAGCTTAGAAAAGTATATGAGGACCAAGTTATACTTCAGATCTTCATGCATATTGCGACGCCATATTTGAACTGTTAGAGATACAACTTGTAACTTGAGGGCTATAAAGTAAAGAGGTCAAGGAAAATTTTAAGCCGTGTTAGATCAAAATAAAGAGTCCTCACTAAAAAAAAGGGTAGCTCATTTAAGACATGGAATGCTTGATATATATGTATACATATGTAAACGTGTTTCAGACTCGACGCACCACCTGCTAATGGCAGATTTCTAAAGTCATTTTGAGACAAAAATTAGAATCCTAAAATGTGTCGAGATATATTTTTTGAATTATAATTATTTAAAACTAGAAAATTATACCGATAATTCTACAATCGCGTTTGGATGTAGTACAACGCAAAGTACTAAAAGTAAAAGCTAATAGTAATAATGTAATCTTCTTACGGACTTTCCTAAGTTCAACAATAAAAAACTTAAAAAAAAGGCTAATGAGAGTCAGCGTGATAATTAATACGCAATCTTAAATCCTCAATCTAAAAATAGAATCTTTATTCCAAAAAATAGTACGTTTCAGTTCACTTTGGAACTATCTCTAGCAAAACAAATTTAAAATATCAATCCCTTCATGTCAAGGAAAAAATTACCATTAGATTAGCAGATTTGATGTTATAATCTATTCGAAACATTAAAATTATCTTATAAATATTTCTATTGAACAAGTTTCAAATTAACAATAAAACTGGTGACTCACCACAAGACATAGAAGGAATTCGTCTCAACATTGGATCAACTAATTACAATTAATATTCACTAAAAAGTATCAAATCAAAAAAACATATGTTGATCGCAGCTCGACCGAAACATGACTAATACACTTAATATAATAGGAAAAACATGTTAGGTCAAACCACGAAAATAAAAAGAAAAAGATAATGTCAATACATATAAACAAAAATTTTTGTACAACCGAAAACATATAACTATTTGATGTCTTTTAATAATTGTGTATAAGTATGATGTACACCTTCTGTATCTGAGTAAATTTAGACTATTTTGTTGCATTAGTATATGAAGGCATTCAGATATTAAACGCTTATTAAGAAAACGCTCTTCATCTAGAATCGCGACATTCTCCCAATCGAAATCTTGATCAAATTCAATACGATGCTCTGTGATCACTGATTGGTTGTTACTATTCCGGTTAATATGATTACGATGCTCAGTCAATCTAGTTTTTAGTTTTCTTTTAGTCTGTCCGACGTAAGAGGCATCGCAAGATTTACATGAAATTTTATAAACAACATTTTTTATTTTTTTTCTTGGAAATGTCTTTATCTCCCTTAATTAAACTATTTAATTTATTTAAGCTAGTAAAAGCTAATTTAGTATTAAAGATTTTACTAATTCCTTTAAACTCGTCTGAAATTTTTGGAACATAAGGTAGTACAAACCAAGAAGTACAATCCCTCTTGATTTCGTCACTTGATTCTTTCTGTTGTTTCGTACCTTTCTGAAAGAGAATTTTTAAACGTGCATTAATAGTATTAAAAATTAAGTCAATAGGAAATTTCTTAATAATATACTAACAATATGTTCAAAATTTTTTTGGTGATACTTAGGATCCGATAATGAAAACGCTCTATTTGTCATACCTATTATTATGCCTCTTTTTTGTGAGAGTGGGTGTGCCGATAAAAAATTAAGGTATCTTCCCGAATACGTAGGCTTATGGTACCAGTCAAATTCAATTAAATTGTTATTATTAATAATAGTAATATCCAAAAAATTTATTTTGTTGTCACCAAATTCTATGGTAAATTTTAATCTGTCATGTAACGAATTAAAAGTCTCAAGTGTAAAGTCAATTAAATTT
>NW_017299861.1:141164-161412 GCF_001594075.2 Trachymyrmex cornetzi | reverse complement strand
TAAACCTTACCGAATAAACAGATAAAATCGATGTATAAGACAATTTTAAGATATCTTTCAGTGTTCTTTGTGAAATATTTTGAAAATGTTTCTTAAAGTACTCTTAAAGATACGTTAAAGTTGTCTTGGACGTCGATTTTGCTCATTGGGTAACTAAAAAAAATATTGCAAAAATTGCAAAATAGTAGAGGACTTTTTGGTTCAGTTTTTTATTAGGAATAGCACTGTATGATTAGTGGGCGTTATTTTATTATCAGAAACACCTTGTATATACAATAATAAATCGTTTTAAGAAATGGCAATCGATTGAAAAAGAGAGAAGGAATAAATTGATAATAAGGTATAACAGAAAAATAAGTTTAAAACAAAAATAATACAAAAGAGGATCAACTCAATGTTAGTTTAATATGAAAACATGTGTCATTTGTTCAATAAGAATAATAATGATATATAATAATCATAGAGATAATGATAATAAAAAGTAATGCTATTATATGTAATGTTTGGCATCGTTATATGTTTACGTCTGTACAGTAGTTTATTTTCTGCGGTGTTTTCGAATTTTTTCTGAGTTATAGGCTGTCACATACATTCCGAAATTAGTATTCTAGCTGTAGATTAATGAATGAAGCTTATTCATCTGGCTGGCGGACGCAATATAATAATACGGTAAACCAACAATTGCAAAATTAATAATAACGCAAGAAATAGTGTCGTAATGATCGCAATTACAATAGTAAAATAATAATAGGAAAAATACACAACTGCGATAACAATAACTAGTAAAGAAATTAAACATCGTATAACTAATGGCAACAACGGCAACGATTATAGTGCAGCTGCGACAGATGATAAGACCGTCAAACAATCGTTGTTGCTCGTAATATTAGCAATCATAGTTAACAATACAAAAGAAACAATTCATTCACCTACAAATGACGTGCCAGAAAAATAACATGCTTTCTCTTATGTAACTTTACACAATCGCTTTTTTGTCCATGCCAATACGATATTACGAATTAACAATCTTTTCTCACATTTATCACGCAGTCTCACGATGCTCTTCCTCAAATTTCTAAAATGTTAACGTTTCTGCGTAAAAGGAAATAGTCTTTCGAGAATCATATACTCATGCTAGAAAAATGATTTTCGATTAAAAAAGAAAAGTGGATGACAGGAAGATATCGCTTACATATTTACAAAATCTTACATCGCTCTTTTTATGCTAAAAAAGATATCCAACATCATAACATTCCAGAAGAATTAATTACGACTGATTTTTAATTTTTTACGACAGGATGTACCTCAGAACTATCGTATTTTCTTTCACATAGAGTATATGGAGATTCCCAGAAGAACTCGAATTTTCAATTTTAGCCTAAAATCTGTCGAGATCATCGTTGACAAGTTCTTAATTTGCAACATTATATGTATTTTGATTATCAAACGCCACATTAAAGTTTTATTAAATCAATCTCGCAACCGTGTACGTAAGCATTAAGTTTACATAAGCATTAAGTAAAAAACGACACATTATACATATTTGTGCTTTGAGACTTAGCATACCACATGATCTTTCACTTTTTATTATCTTAAATAATCCTGAATTACATATTTCTGTCGAAGAATCCGCGACGTCAAGAAGGTAAAATAGTTTCGAAACAATCTCTCTTTGAAATGCGAGAAAAAAAGGATTTTATAATATTTAATAACGACTAAAGCGTAGTAGCTTGTACATATAGCACATATGGTAACCGAGTCGTATCTCCTTTATCTTCGCCAAACGGGCAGCGAATTTGATTGAATCGAATACTCCCGCATCTTTCAATACTCGGTGCGCGACGTCTTTGTTTCGGAAATATGAAAAATAAGCCTCTATAGTGTCAGGTCACTTGATATGATTATCGTTGAAAGGGTGGCGAATTGCAAGCTTTTGCGCTCTCTTTCTCTCTCTTTCCCTCTACTTTCTTCTCCCTCTTCCCGTCTCTTCTGTATCAACTTCGTAAGGTTAACATTAACTACGTGATGAAATTACTGCGTTACCACGATAATTATAATGATAGTCAAATGGATTCACTCATTCACGAGAACAGTGCAATCAAGAATCTAATCTACAATGCTCTTTATTTTCTGTTTCTTGGTTGTCTGTTGCTTAAAATAAAAGTTGATAAACTTTAGAAAAGATAAGAAACTTATAGACATTTGTCTATAAAATAGTGGCAAAGAGGGAGAAAGGCAAGAGGAAAAAAGTAAGAAATGAGCCAAATGAGCATATGGTAGACTATATTTAAGTCCCCCCCCCCTCTCTCTCTCTCTCTGATATTCTGTTTTTCGTTGCATTTATTGCTAAAAAACTTTCTATATAGCAATACAAATAACATTTTACATTGTTTAAACGTAAAGGTCACAAAGAATTATTCGTAAAATGCAGATATAGAGTGTGTCTCTTTTAGAAATTAGGATAAAAAATATTTTTGAGAAAAAAATTGGATTAAATTTTCCAAAAAAATACAAAAAAAAACGTAAAAACTCAATATAACTACTTATTATTACTAAGAACCTTTCTCGGAATAATTATCAAATAAAAATAACTATTTTATCTCGATTCGTTCCAAATTATTTTTGTAAGATGTATTAGAAGCGAGAAATTCACGAATCAACTATTTGTATATTGCGTAAACATGATGCGTGTCCTCCCTATTTTTACACATATTCTTAACCTTCGAACATCACATATGGGTATTTCGTATCCATGCATTAAAAATAATCATTTTTAGTTCTTTAATAAAATCAAAAACTGCTTTTTTCTTCAAAAATCAAAGTTACAATTTTTATATCAAAACTGAATTATTTTCTTTTTCTGGTGCAAAAAGTAATTTCCATAATTTTTCTAAACATCTTTTCCAATGTTTGCATAGCAGGATAATTTAGTAGAGGCCTTAAAGAATATGTGTGAATTTTTACAGAATTTTTCGAGTACTTTAAGAGCCTTAAAATCGAGTCGGACACAAATGACCCATGTGTGTCGTCCAAAGGTACCAAAAATAAGTGTGATGTTTGAGGATTAATATATTTTTAAACGGCTTATGGATTCGCCAATCAACTAATAGAATAATCACTTTCAATTTAATCAATTTCTCGAACAGGGACAAAGAATTATTTTTGTGTTCTACGCTTTTTTCATCTCGCTAATAATAATACACTCTGCGAGAGTAAAATTCCTCCTTATGTAAGATGAAATTCTCTCCAGGAAGTGCAGAGCATAATTATAAATAATTTCGTCACAAATTCGTTTCGTAAATCGTTCTATGAATTATGACCGCATTTTTCGCTGTATCTGATACGGTGGTCATTGCTTAAGGATACGCATTACTAATAAGTTACACTATCTTAACGTAGGGCCGCTAAAGAATACCGCATTAGATAAAGCAGAATTGTTGCAATTAAAGGAATTCTATCGATATTTGTTATCAATTGCTATTTTCAATTCAGAAAATTCATCTAAAAATACTTCGCTTTTTTAAACAACAAACTGTGACCGTTTTCACGATCATAATCTAATTTGAATAAATAAGCTCGTGGATTCATAGATGAAGTACGTCGCAAGATTTTTGAAAATAGTATGTATAAAAAAATTCAACATTGCAAAGATCTGAAAAATATATAATAGCGAAGCTATATTCATTCAATGATTTATGCGGCTCTGCACTTCGCTAACATATTCTATACCACGCCAATTATGTATAGATAACTTGTCTATCATGCATGGACCGTGGTGTTTTTTAATTGTCTTTATTATATTTATTAACAATATTTTTATTTTTAGACCGTATATGTGAGAAACACAATCAATATTAGAAATTTAAACGCCTAATTACAGTCGAAGCTGGATCTTCGTTGCTTTAAATAATTCAATCTTGAATTACTAATATATACTATATATGTACTTGCATATATACCATATTGTAGTCTTTTTCAAACTGCGCGCCGAATTATTTTTCCGAACTAAATAAACGCAATTAAAACTACTCTAGTAATCGCGAATTAAATTGACAAGCAATTTAATAATTTGATGCTACCATCAAGCATCATATATTATAAAGATGTTAATATATTAAAACTGTTAATAAATTTATTGCGAAAAATATTACCTTTTTCGCCGGGACTTGAACCCGGATCTCTTGTAAACTGTACGAGCGTCCTAAGCCATTAGATCACCGAGGCATATATTTATTAATTGCAAAATATATTTTTTGTGCTCAATCAACAGATTGTCTACTATCCGTCAAGTGTTCGTTTCCATTCGCAGTTTTGTTGATTTGCATAAGTTTAAAGTAGTTGAAAATAAGTCATTTTTTATTTTTCCTTTCGTTTCTTAAGTCACTGGGATGCACAAGGAGAGACAGAGAGAGAAAGCGCGGTACGCGAGACAGCGTATCTTTCTCAATAAAAAAAAAATGATATGTCTTCTTACACATCTAGAAAAGATCAACAGCACTTTCTTAGTTTGCTCGCTCGCTTGCTTGTCGCCTTTGCAAGACTTTTGATATTTTTGTAAGGTATAGAATCCTGGCGCTTTCCCGTGGCAAACGCGACAAGTTAGGACCCGTATGACACTAGAAACTAGACGCTATTAGAAAGTGTAATATATACATATAGTTTGTTACGTATATGCGGTAGAACACGGACGAGTTACGTTGGTTAGGTGGGCTCAGACGATCAATATTTACAAATTGATCAAAAAGTAAAAGTAAATGACGTAAATCGATTGATGAAACAAACACAGGCGAGTTTTACGAAAATTTTAAGCTTTAATGCAATGAATTATATGTATATACGATATACAGGGTGTCTCAAAAATAGGGTAGGAGCCGCATTGAGGGCGTAGAATGGGTCAAGGGGAACAAAAAGTCTTATACCATTTTGAGATATTTACTATAGTTTTCGAATTAAAAAAGGAAACATTTAAGCCTATGTGCGATGAAGCCGCGCCGCGCGAATTGATTAGACGACAATTTCCATAAAAGTAAAGGAGATAACGTTGGCAGCAACGAAAATCCTCTAGATGAAACATTTTAATTTCTACGGATTGGTTACACTGTGTAAGTAGAAGTCAATTTGCGAAATCTGACATATGCGAGCGTGCGTAATATAAAACGACTAAGATTAGGAAAATCAATATATTTTTTTAATGAAGTTGAAGTATAAAGATATAATATAGTGATGAATAGGTTTTCCATGTATGACATACTTTTCATCATAATAAATAGAGATAATGCAGTTTCTCTCTCCTCTCCTCCCTCCGTAAAGATAAAGATGTAGAATACAAAGCACGTTTAACAATTAAAAATAATAAATATATTCTAAATGTCATACATAAGAAATCTAATCATCACTATATTATATCTTTATACTTCAACTTCATTTTAAAAATGTATTGACTTTCCTAATCTTAATCGTTTTATATTACGCGCGCTCGCATATGTCAAACTTCGCAAATTGACTTCTACTTACACAGTGTAACCAATTCGTAGAAATTGAAATGTTTTACCTAGAAAATTTTTGTTGCTGCCAACGTTATCCCCTCTACTTTTATGGAAATTGTCGTCTAATCCGTGAATTCGTAGCACGGCCCATCGCGCCCTCACTCGACAGCGACGGCAGCGCCGACACCCTGTGTGTGTGTGTGTATATATATATAAAGTATATTTAATTTAAGATAAAGAGTACATCCAGAATAGTTTACTTAAATCAAAAACCTTAAATTTCATTTATTTTTGATGATACGAAAAAATATTTCAGATGAAAGTGGAACGGTTTCAAAGGAGTTGTATTTTTTAATTACGTTGTATTTTTCTACAGGTTTATGTGCATCGCATGCTTTACAATCTCTACATGCTCGAACATGCTCCTGTCGTAGCTCCAACTCATTCCAACGCGTTCGTTGAAGTGAGTAATAGCTGTGATAAGAGCATGTTGAAGCATGCGATGCGAACAAATCCTTAGATAGTGCCAAAAAGATACGAAGATCATCTCTATTTTTTAAAATGAAATTATATGATTTTTTTTCACATATATAATCCCTCCAATTATTTTACATATAAAAGTATTAAGGTAGAAATATCAAAAATCAATAGTTTTAGACATTTTATTCTTTATTCTGACACATTTGACATGAAATATTAAATATCTCATAAACTATTTTTTTTTTTATAATCGTACCTATTTTTATGAACAGAATAATGAGATGAACCAATTGATGTATAGAAAACACAGTTATTAAAAAACCAAGAAAAAAACATGATTAAATACATCCCCCTCGAAATCACTTCCTAAAACATTTTTTCGTATCCTCAAAAATAAATAAAATATTTAAACTTTTCAATTTAAATGGATCACCCTGTATACAAATTTTATACATATATAAAATATTTTGTATAATACGCTGAAAAAATATATTAAATTTTAATAAATATTTGTTTGAATAGTTCTCTAAGTAAATATTTACTAAATGTAAACATATCGATTGTTTCCTACAACACAAGTCACAATGTCCAAAAAAAGTGGTTAAAAAATGAATTTAAATATTTTGAATCATTAAAACTTATTATTATATATTCAATTTTGAAATGCAAATTTGATGTAATAACTGATTGTACAAGAATATACTTTAGGAGTATGTAAATACTTCTAAAGTATATTTTTTTCTTTATGTTTCTTTCTTTTTTATAAGTAACTCGCACAATCTTTTTTTTTTTAATTATGTTGTTGTCATAACAAATGTGCGCTATATTTATTTGGTACAAGAATCGTAATTTGATTTTTTATTAAGTAAATATTTATTTATTGTAAATGTTTATTTAGTACTATTAAAAAAATATGTTTTGAGATTTAGTAAATTTTTTCAGTGTGTATATACAGGGTATCTGGAATTTAAATGTCAAAACTTCGGGAGTGTATAGGGGATCGATAAACTAAGAAAAAATGTCCTGTAGAGATATGCTTGTTTTTGCTTCGTTTAGGAGAAAATCGCAAAAAAGACAAAACGTAGTTTTCATTTTTGTTTACTTTTTCATTACTTATTCACATTGTATTTATTCACTTAATGTAGATATTTTTCAAAATGTTGATTTCTTGTCGCAGAAGCCATACACGAAAACCATATCAGCATATTCAACGTTAGAATATGTACACGGCATATTGTGACAGGAGTAATTTACTCGATGACTTCTGACGAGTAACCGACGAATTTACGGAAGAAAGGCAGAAATGAAAACAAAAAAAAATTTTTTACTGAAAATGGAATTATTATTATTATTGTTTTTGTGCATGATTTCAGCGACGATAATAGGCCTGTTCTTTTTGGCTGAACTTTTGCACTAGTTTATCTTTCTTCCGTCCTAATACTTCAGAGGCAGTGCGAGAACAAAATAATAACGTTTTGTCTTTTTTACAGTTTTCTTCGAAACGAAGCAAAAACGAGCAAATCTCTACAGGACTTTTTTTCTTATTATAAAAATCAAGATCTTAAACGCTCGCACGGAATGCAAGAGATCCGGGTTCGACTCCCGGCCGAGGTAATATTTTTCGCAATAAGAATTAATTATTTACAGATTTTAATATGTCATTCAACATTATTAAGATCGTTTCGAAGATGGGAATAAGCATAAAAAAATTTGTTAAATTGCTAGTCAATTTAATTCGTGATATTACTGTGGTAGTTTAATAGAGTTAGCGTTTCAAGACCGAAAAATCATTTCGGCGCGCGTTTCTGGGGACTACACACGTAGTATATAAATTCACATAAGAATCATACAAGCATTAAGATCCAGCTAGACCGTTTAAGGCCTTGATTTCTATAGTTTATGTTATCACACATATACGATCCTATAATATATTATTATATATTGTTTTTTTCTTAGTTTATCGATTCCCTACATGCTCCCGAAGTTTTGACATTTACATTCCAAATACCCTGTATATACATATACAGGATGAGTCTGCTAAAAAGTTCACCATGTTTTCTCGAAAACAGTTAGAGATAGGATGCCATCTATTATCAAAATTGTAGGATAAATAGGGGGACATACTTTGATGACCTCGCTTAATCTTAAATGCATGTGTGCGCGCGCGCGCGCGCGTGTATAGGTGTTTAGGTTTTTTTCAATAAAAAAGGGTTTTTTTAATGAGAAGGGGTATTTTTATGATGTCTTAATTAGCTGAATACCTTTATATTAAAGTATTTGTTCCAAAATTTAACTGTTTTCAGGACATAAATTAAAAGAAGTTAGATTATAAGTTTGGAACATATTTTTTTGTTATTGCAATAAATATTCAAAACGTTTACTATGTTGATCTATAATCGTGTCTGTAGTCTCTGTGAAAAACATTTTTGGACTTTTTCTAATTCTTGAATCATTATTTCGTAAAAAATATTTTTTACGAAATAATGATTCAAGAATTAGATTTTTTATTGTTTTATCACGTTTCCTGTGGTAGGACGTTGAAAGTGAAAAGTGATAGAATCGGCTTATTTTAAATGTCGTTATTACGGAAAACATGATATAAAGGATAAAAAATATTTTTCGCGAAATAACGATTCAAGAATTAGGAAAAGTCCAAACATGTTTTACATAAAGATTAAAAGCACGTATAGATTAACATGGTGAATATTTTAAACATTTACTGCAATAATAAAAAAATTTGTTTTTAACTTATAATCTGATTTTGTTTAGTTTATATCCCGAAAATAGTTGAATTTTCAAAAAAAAAAAACTAATACGAAAATCAGGGTTGGGTAAGTTAATGTTTTTTTAAACACTAAATTAAATTAAAGTTATTGGCTTATAAAATTAATAAAATTAAGTTAAAAGTTGAAGAAATAAAGAATTAGCTTAATAAAAGTTAAGTTAAGATCGAATTAACTTAAGTTTAAGAAGAAGATAATTTTGAAAAAAATTATTTTTGAGATCAGAATTTCCTAATTTTTCTTAAAATGAAATTACTTTAAATAACACGTACAAATATAGATTATTAGGTAAATTTAATTTTATAGTCACATGTAAGTTACTTATATATAATAAGAGTCACACTATATAAGACGTTTTAGAAAAAACCTTACGAGAGGGAAGGGTATATATTTGCTTTATTTCTCTTTCTTTAACCTGTATCTAACTTTCTTTAACTTCTGAAACGATTGCTCATGCATGTTTCGACTACATCGACTAGATATTTGTTACAAAAAATATACGTAAAAATTTAGAAAATGGGTGGATATGCATACTGTTCTATAACAATTCTTCATCTAAGGATCATTTCAGAATTATATTTCTGAAATATAACGTTTATGATACCTAAAATTAGTGTGATTTAAATATAAGCGGGAATTGATAAAACCTAGCGAGTCAATAAAATGTCGTATAGTGTAGCTCTTATTATAGATCTCTCATCATAAAATCATTGAACTTTTTCTAAATTAATTCTCTAATGTTTGATTTTAAAAGAAAATAATATTAGCATTAAGAGAGATAAAAAAATTTTTAATTTAAAAAAGTTAATAAGTTAAAGTTTAAAAGCAACTAAATTAAGTTAAAAATCAATGCATTTAAAATTAACTAAGTTAAGTTAAAAGTTTTTAACTTTTTACCTATTTTTTTAAACTTTTAACATTTTAACTAGTTACTACCCAACCCTGACGAAAATATTCATCTAATTGAATACTATCGATAGAATGACTTAAGGGGATGCTGGATCGACGACCGAACTTGATCGAAGTCGATAGTATAGACTTTTTTAAATTCCAAATTCGATAATAGTGACATCTTTCATTCATTCTTATACTTATTATATATCGTTGTGTCTCGCTCAAACGCATTCATCTATCCTTATCTAACATATTGCAACGTCATCTCTTAGAAATAGATCAACTAAAATACTGCTCGATTTCATGGCTTTACGTCAATTTTATTCGTAGCATACGAACGAAATTTTGGCGATTCTTTTCTCTTATACTAAAGCTCCTAACTCATTTCTACAGGTATAGTATTGTTCTTCGAGATTTTCTGTAGGCTGCTGGCTACTTATTTTAAACGGATAAAATCTGAAACTCTTATACGTAGCACATATTGTGACTACAGGAGTTGACTGCAGGAGCCGGTGACAAAACTACAATTTTTTATTTTCTTTCATTTTTCGTATTAAATTGTAGCTGGCAGCCAGTGTTGTTGTCAATACTTTAATTGTGGAGAAGGACTTTCCAATCCGTAAGTGCAATTAAAAGCAACGCGCGCGCGAGTCGAAGAGAATTAATCATACTTCATTGGTAAAACAGGGCACCCCAGCATCCCTTTAAGGGGAACTTAAAGCGAAGCTCGAACTCTGACGAAGTTATCAGAGGTCGAAGTCGCACCGCGCGCCACGCATCGATATGTTTTTATATACTACCACAAGTACCACACCAATATCTCACGCACCTATGATACACGCAGTCGCATATTCGTATTAATTTTCGTATAACAAATTTGTCGCGATGAAGCGTCAAAGTCTAATTCTAAGAATTCGACGTTATTTGTTCGTGCAAACTACGTGTTTGTGAATTATTATTTCGTAAGTACAGGTTGCAAAACTTTCGTATCAAGCAAACGTTGTCACGAGTTGACAGCTTGAGACGCCATGTTATACTAAGAAATAATAAAAAAAATATATCAATTTCAAAATTTTTGGTCTTTCTCAGTATAAACTCACCTCACAAACACGTATTAATGCGTATACTTTAATCCTGGAAAAGGATTTTCGAATCTGTGAAAGAGAAAAAAAGTATTTGTTATATACAAAAATTACATGATTTAATACAAACGGTTTTAGGATCCTCTTAAAAATACTCCTTCCCGTTAAAAGATATTTTTTTGGTAGTAAAAAAAATCCAAGGACATTTTTAAGATTATTCAAGGTTATTAAAATATGTCTCCCTACTCATCTCACAATTTTGATAATAGATATTTTCCCCCTATGTCTAACCATTTTCGAAAAAGATATGATAAACCTTTTATCAGACTCACCCTATACATCATTTGTAAACTCCCTTTTCGAAATTAAAATAATATATAATACCGTATATACCTATATATTTTATATACATATAAAATTTGTATACGTAGTCTTTTTTTTATGAAATCGAAAATATCGCTCTTAGAAGGTTGTGTTTGTTCATGACCAATATACATGTATTGAAGGCATGTCAATTCTCTAATCGAAAATATTGATCTTCCGAAGTTCCTTACAAAAAATAAAATTTGATTATTGCCATATATGTCAATCTGCGAAAGAACATCGATCTCTCATTATATGCGCGTATACATAGGGGAAATGAAATTAAAATTAAAACGTCGAACGGTGCTAAAAGGAGTCATCTAGAAACCTTGTTGTGCCGTTTCACGGCACAACAGCGAATCGCAGGTGGACACTGTTCTAGCGCACGTTACACGCTCGCTTGTGAAGTTTGTTTTTTCTATGACGCGCATAGTGATGTTGCTTTGCGGCGCACATTTAAATGATCGATCCTGAACGCAGTTAAATCTCCCCTCATCGTTCGCAATTTTTATCTCACGCTCATATCGAGTTTCTTTAGTTAAGGACGAGACATCCGCGATGGGTGGGTTGCGTTTAACGCTGAACGTGTAACGAGTGAGAGCAAGAATACGAGTCGGAGACATTTTATCGGGGAATTATTAACGCATTCATGAAACATTGAACAAGATATCTCCGATACGTCGGCATTCTTAAACATTTGTCGAATATAAAAATGTAAATTTCGATCGCACACACGCATTTAACACATATTCTCCCCCTTTCTGTGTGTGCTCCGTGGTCATGTGAAAGACAGATCATTCCCTTTAGGAGCTGACGCATAAAAATATTTAGGGCCATGGCATACAAAAAAATTTAAGCAGTAAAACGTAAGACTTAAGCAGTAAGGAAATTAACATGTTAGATTCGCTATGCTCACATTAGGGTAGGTCCACAACCTTGCTTTAAGAGACCTTTATGGTCTTATGGTCTGGACTATGGTTGTTCGATTTATTTTAGGGTCCTCTACATAGAAGTCGTAGATGGTAGTGGAGTCTTAAGTCGTAGGAAACCAACCAATCACAATCAAATATAAGGAGAATATTCAATTAGAATTGGTCAGTTTCCTACGACTTAAGACTCTACGACCGTTTACGACTTCTATGTAGAGGACCCTTTACTGTTTAAGTCTTACGTCTTAAGTTTTTCTATGTGCCATTGGATCTGAGCACAAGAATTGTCGTAACATTTACTTAAAGACTTAAGTTGTAGACGTAGGTAACGCACAAGCTTTGGCGTATGTCTCTTGGAGACGGCAATAAGTTATACGTTATACGTGAAAGTTTGTGAGTTACTTACGTCTACAACTTAAGTTTCTAAGTAAGTATTACGACAATTTTTGTGGTCAGATCCATTACCTTAAACAAGCACGCACGTTCTCACGAGTGGATACAGAAAGGCACGCAATGAGAAGTCGGAAATACAAGATGAACGGAGACGCCTTTCGCGTTCTCCGCGTATTTTCTTTCTCGAATGTCTAAGTTTCCAAGCGCTCGGAATGTAAGGGAGTTTCGGTTACGCGACGCGTGTTCTATCCGGAAGGCAGCATTCCGACAAATTATCGAGCGAATTTTCCCCTCAAATTGACGATAATTCATGGTAACGTCGATCATCTCGAGTGTGCTTAAACGGGACTACTTAACTCGATAAAACGATAAAAGAAGAGAACCATTAGGGGGATTCGCGAGGCTGGTTACGCTTTATTACAGTTTGTAACAGATAGCACTTCTCTTGCAAAACACTTGATATCGTAATTAACGTTACTAAAGTGTAAGAGAACACAGGAAGATTTCTATAGTCAAATTGTGTGAAGGTAAAATTTTCTAATTTATTTCGAGGATAAGGAGTAAGTATATATAGTTGTCCGTTTAAATGTTATTTACTATTATATTTAAGTTGTAGAAAATTAATGTGTTAATTAATTTGTAATACAGATCTTATTAAAAATAAAGACAGACTCGAAAATTTTGAGTGCATCTTTTGCCACAATTTCGTGACTTCTAAGAAAGCAATTTGCTACTTTCTGGTCCAGCTTTTTTAGACTTTTCTTTGTTTGTACATTGAATCTAATCTATCTAAATTCCTATACTTTTAATAAGTTGTATATTACAAATTGATTTTCTACGTGTCAAATGTAGTAGTAAACAACATCTAAATAGAGAACCGTGTTCATTTATTTCTTTCACTGAAATAAATTCGCAAATTTTATTTTCAATTTGATGATATAAATCTTCTACCCCCCCTAATGAAACGCAACGTCGATGTATTTTATAAATCTGGGCATAAGTTGGGTTAGAGAAACAGTCTCTTTACAAGTTGGTAAAAAGACTTTTTTAGCAACACATATATATATTCTTTTTTTTTAAATTGGCAATTACACCATTTGATAGAGCATGTCTGTCAAGAGCACTCTATCAAGTGGTGTAATTCTTAAAGTAATATCAAGTGGTGTAATTCTTAAAGCTGAAACGTTGCAACGTTTCAGCTTTAAGAATCTGTATTTTTAATTGCGATACGGTGATTTTTAACAGAGTTACGAACAATAAAGTAAGAATGTTCCTTTTTACTTAATCAATGAGTAACTCAGGAACAAAATATCGTAGGAACATTTTTAAAAAAACGATTTTATAGGGAAAGCTTTAAACTTTCACGATAGATAGTCGAAAATCTGTTAAACATTTTTTTGGGCACGCTATAGACCTACAAAGTGAAAAGAAAATTTTTCATTTTTTCAGCTCGTAGTTTTCTATATGTAAAACTCACATAAATTCAAAAAGTACAGTAATTATTCGAAAATAGAGATTTCACAAGCTTTAAAATTCTTTTTTTTTAATTTAAATTTTAATAATTTTTAATAAAGATATTGATAGAGAAAGGTTTTTTACCAACTTGTAAAAAGACTTTTTCCCTAATCCAATATTATACCTATGTGCAGATTCTATAGAGATTTCCGCTGTATTACATTTGAAAAAAAAATATTGTACAGAAGCAAACGCATCTTAGCAAATCTTTCTTCGCACGCATGCACGCATACAACACGCACGCAACACAACACGCGCATCTATTGAATAATATTTAATTCAAACAGATCGCCAATTGCATTTCGCTGGAGCTCGTCTTTTGCGATTGTTACTTTGTGTGTGCAATCTCGCAATGAGCTACATTAATTTTCATGAATTATATCTGGAAATGACTATTGAGTTTTCACAGCACGAGCACATATTCTAAACTTTTCCCTTTGATTAGCGTGAGGAATTGGAACGCAAGTTTGCTTGTCAGAAAGGAACGTATCGAGAAAAAAATAATGTAAACGCCAAAATGGACCAAAACGAAGCATTATTCCTCAGTTTTATTAATTTTGAAACATAAAAAATTATTTTCAACAATTCATATCTTGCCAATAATATATGCTAACAATGTATATTGAACATCTTAAAAATAACAAGACTAATAAACAAATCCTCTCAATTCGCCGACACTAATATAAGAGTATATCTAAATAAAGAAGCGTTATATATAATCAACTAAAAGCACACAACTTTTTCGTGGCAAAATTCGATCTACGCTGTAACCGTTTCTATATATATCGTAGAACATATTTTCAATTCCAATTGAAAAATTTAAACGTAATCCAATTAAATTCTCAATTGCGAGATTATATTTAGGGCGTTTGGTTATTTCCAAAAGTTCTTTATACAATAGTTAGTCTTAATTTATCATTCTTTGAATGTGTCGAAATATCTAGATCTCGTTTCCTAGCCGGTCGCTCTTCCATTTACTTATATGTATGTTTATTGTTTATGACATGTGTATATAAAAAAATATGAATCGTCTCGTTTCTTCTATTAGAGGTAGATATGCAGGAAACAGAAGCGATATTCTCTTACGTTATTTTTTACCATTTTTTTTTCTTTTGGGTGCATTTAACCATTATATGCGCCAGGTCATCTCTCTTGCGATTAAAAGCAATCCTCTTCTTCGAAATTAACGCGTTGTTTGGATGTTCGTTTAAATCACACTTTACAAAGTGCGCAACACAATAATTATAACATACGTTAAAGCACACTTAGATAAAAAAAAATAATAATAATTAATTGCCGCAAGAGAGAGAGAAACAAATTTCGGATTAGACATGAACCTACAGATATTTTATAAAATAGTTACGTGGCATCTGGTGCAATAATCCAACAATTTCTACCTATAGCACTTAGGGTGCCAACTAATTTTAATTTCACTTACATACATTTCTATAATATAATAAATATATATATATATATATACACACACACTACAAAGACACAAGAGCCTATAAGTAGGAAGTTACAATTTTTTCCCTTACCTGACGATAAACACTTTTTTTATTGCAAAAGAATTCGTGTTCTACATTTGGTTAAGTCCAAACAAAACTAACACTGGTTTTGTACGCGCACACGTATAAAGGTGTGTATGCAAATATATACAATTGCTGGATTGAAAGACAAACTATTAAAAAATGGAACACTAATGGAAAGTTGCAATGTCTGCATATACAACTATTTTATGTACATAAATTCGATTATGCAGAGTAGCGATACAAATAATTAATGAGCGTTAAAATATTAATTGAAGCATTATAAACAAGAACCAAGTAACATCCTACTCCGCTTGTTCTTTTTGATAGGAAATGCGCCGTAATCTAACGGAACGTTGAATCTCTTGACTACTTTGTCGTTTTACTAAATTGCTTTTATTGCGTCTTGTTATTCCTCTTAAACGCAAGACGGAAAGATGCTGCATCGTTTCTCGAGCTTGATATCTCAGCTTATGCACGACACTCCAGTACAAGATCATACGTTCACAACTATTCTCATCACTTTTCAGCCAGTTTCAGCATCGTTATTTTTAACAGTTGAAAGATGATTTATCGTTGATCACCAACGATGAACACCTTACATCGGCGGCACATCTCGAACAAGATGACGCGGATGTTTAATGGCATGGATTCGTGTAAAATAGCAGCAATGCGGCGACTGGCATCTCCGTAACGCGTAATAATAACGTTCTTGATGGCTGCGACGTTTCGCGCTAATGTACGTCGCCGACTTGACGTCAATCAGAATTGCTGCTATTGCCGAAATATTCTCCGGCATCGCCGCGGCATATTGGACACGTTCGGTTAGACTGTATAATGAAATTAACATTTGGAGAATGTAATTAAAACATATCTCGATTAAGTTAAAATCAAGAGAAATATTGTGACTCACCTTAAGCCATTTATCGATGCACTTAGAATGAAATTCGTGAGAACACGGCAGAACACGTAGAGATTGAAGCGCTTCGAAATCACACATACACACGACACAATTGGTTTGATCGCCCTGATGTGTCTCTGCATTGAATTTGTAAGAGGGCAGCTGTTCGACTTCCGCGCGTGTCAAACCTCGCGGCTTAGCTTCGCCCAGTCTTTCAGCTAAGGATAGTAACGCCTCATAGTTCTCCGTGACCGAGTCGGGTGAGGACAATTCAGCCTGATTGTAGGGGGACAGTGGTGGATTGCTAAACATCGCTCTATAAGTAAATATTATCGTGTGGATTAAATTAGCATTTCGTACGCCCTTAAGAATTATAATTATACGCCTAAGCTTTACGCACAAGAAGTGCAATAAATATCCCGGATAAGCCATAGGTAATTGCGTTGTGTTCCTCCATCTACCGAATCTCGGCCGTCGCAAGACGTTGGATGTTAATCGTCGAGTTCTATTCTGTACAATTTCCAATTGACTGTTTCGCGTTTCCGATAAGAATATGGGTGGCGGTGTCGTCACTTGCGTAAGAGCCGGTGGAGAATACGAGTGTGGTAACGGCAATGGCGCACCAGCCGCGGCGCCCACTCTATGGTGATGATGGGACTCTATCAATTCGAGCTCGACTTCTCTCTAGAAATATTAACATAAAAAAAGAACATTAGTAATTACGTAAAAATATTGTAGTTTAATGAAAATTTTTTCTGGAGAATTTGTATGTAATATTCAATGTTCAATATACAGGATATCCGGTAATGACTGTATAATCTCTCGTGGGCAGGTACAGCGGACTGAACTGAGTTGAAAAGTCCTCTACTATTTTGCAATATATATATATTGATAAAAAAACAGGAGAATATTTTCTATTCAAAATAATGCCATTACTATTTTTAAAAACTAGACATTGCATGCAGAAGCATTTTCCATAATAGTCTAAGAGCGATATTCACAATCCAATCTTATTTAAAATTGCATGAAGTACAATTCCCAAATGTAGAATTATTTTATTGATTGAATAATCTTAGGATGATATTTAAGATCAGAGTTAGGGCGATCTTAACGAGACACTATGAATAGCGACTAATGTTTCTTTTGAAGATTATTACTTCCATAATTTTGAAAATTGGTTAATTTAATGTGTTAATATCAACAAATGGTCTTTTAATAATAACAAACAAAGTTCCTAGTGAGTATGCCATATTCAAGAGTGTGTTACATATTTTTTGAAACGTTTGGCAAATTTTTTTTCTTTTAATATTTCTAGTTTTCAGAGCATTATTTGTGATACCTTTTATCTTACTTTTTTCAACAAATATAAATTTTTGAAAAAAAAATGCTTTTTAAAAATTCATTTTCTTATTGTACCTTTTCTATTAATAATAATATATACAGGGTGTCCGGTAAGTTCTGACAAAACACTCGTGTGTATATAAAGCGGACTAAACTGAGTCGAAAGATCCTTACCATTTTGCAATTTTCGCAATAGTTAACAAGATATTAATTACTAAAAATTGTCAAATATTGATCTTCAATAATTTTTTACTCAAATACTGTCAACTTTACAGAGAAAAACAGCAAGAGAAAAGATTATTTATTTTCTTCTCATAGAGCTCTAAGAACTTTTTTAGAATTTTTTATTAACTTTTTAGTACTGCATTTTCTTATTGGCAACATGAGAAAATACGGTGTTAAAAAAAATTCTTTAAAAATTCTCAGAATTTTATGAGAAGAAAATAAACAGTTTTGGTGTGTATGTGTGTATGTGCGCGCGCGTGCATGTGTATCATTCTAGAGTTAAGATTAAAAACTGTCTTAGGACATATTTTTCTAGTTCACCTGCTGAGACAATTGATGATGTGTGGTGTAATCAGTGTGGACGGGCGGTGGACCTGCAGTATGTAGCCCTGCGACACCACCAGCAGGTGGCGCGTATCCTCTAGGAGCGGCACCCACCAAAGAACTAACAATTCCGTGATTCGGATGTGTTGGATGAGCAGCGGAATAATGACTGTGATGATGCGTCACCTAAACAATACATACAATAAAATAGGATTTATTTTATAAAAATACATTGATCGAAGATATAACCGAATGCAGTAAATAAGAACAAAGAATTGTGTACCCAGCAAAAATTAAAACTCATTCTCTCGATCGTTCATAATGGGCAAACTTATTGTCGATCTACCTGGCACGAGTGTCCGAACGGATGCGTTCCGTGAGGTGTGTATAGACTGTGAAGCTGACATGGAATTCTGTAACCAGTCGCTTGCGGATGCCACAGTGGCTCTCCACTAACGGCGACCCCCAAGCCAGACACGCCGACTTGACCTACGTCGACGACCACGGGTGCGTTTGCACCCTGCGTGGGATGATGTCCAGTACCACCAGCCGCCGGGTGTGGATGGGGATGTGCCTGATGTGCATTGTGGATGTTGTGGTGGGAATTGTGTAAACCATGAGGGTGGGAACCGTGGATATTGTGATGCGAATTGTGAAGGCCATGATGGGAATTGTGAATGTTCTGGTGGGGATTGTGTCCCGGCAGAAACGGATAAGAGAAACCTAATGATTCCGTGTATCGCTGATAACGATTCCTAACCGTCGGACTGCCGCGAGTGGATATGTGATTGCGGGGCGAGCGTCGTTGTGGCGCACCCCCGAATTCCCAAGGCGGTGGAGTTGTATGCAGGGGTGGCGTCGGCGCTGGAGGTGTCGTTTCCCGAACCTCTATCCCAGACACGGCACCGTTGCGAGATATTCGACGACGCTTCCTCGACGGCGATTCGCTCTAAAAAAAATATCGTGCTCTGTATTATAGGTACATCCTTCCTCATTTCACCTACTCCAAATGTGCCGTTTGGGAAAGAGCTCAGTTTGCTGACAGAATATTTAAAAACTTGTATTGGTTTTAATTAGTGAAGTAATCGAGATTGGACGCGTTAAGCAAGCATCGCATTGTAAGCAAAATAAACTTATTGTATAATAAAATAAAACTTCGTACTGATGTGAGTTCAGTACTCAATTTTTCTCGATATCTTTCATTAAGGACAACAAAAGACATGCAGTTCTCTTATAAAGAAAAGCAAAACATAAACCGTTAAGAAGCTCAAAAGCCTATTTTTAGATTGTCGAAAACTCTTGAGTATTATATATGGTATATACAATGCATTTAATAAGAGTTTTCAGTTGATCGATTCTTACGATGTACCAAGTCCTTTTTGCACTACTTATTCAGCAGAACATATAATACAAATGATTGTATTAATACTGAGATGTCATTTTATCTCTGTGTCTATCACAGACGCGCAAAACAAAATAGTCACTTACTTTTCTACCATCGTCCTGACTAGGCTGTCTGTAGTAAGGCGGCGATGGTTGAATCTGCACGGGACTCAGAGGTAGCTGATTTGTGGCTAAAAGCAGAAGTTTATGTAATTTTCCCCGCAACACCTGATCATTATGCGTGTGCGTGCATTCCACGAAAATTTTGCGTGTATTTTTTTTTAACGAATCGGAATTGTATAGATATTCTTAAAATTTCATCGTTTATTCGCGCTGTCACTGTAGCTGCGGTTGACGTGTGCCAGCAACATAGAAATATTGCGATTTAAGGAGGTTGTAAGGGCATAAAACACATATATAATATTTTCGCTTTAAACAAACTACATACATGTGAAAGTTGTGTTCATAACATTCTGGTTTTATTGAGCAACACATTTTTATAGGTTATTTATTTTATTTGTTATTAGTTTTATTGTTATAAACAAAAATTGTTAAAATAAAAAAAAATAAGAAAAATGTAAATATTTTTATATAAATATATTAAGTACTAAACATGACTT
>NW_017299861.1:137041-140897 GCF_001594075.2 Trachymyrmex cornetzi | reverse complement strand
TTTTTTTTGTATTATTATTAAATGAAATTTAGAATAGTCTGTAATTTTTTCAAGTAGTTCTTAACATATTGCATTTGCCTTACAACCTCCTTAATTCGACGTTTAAATGAAGGAAATGACGGAAATTCGACGTTATGCAAATTTGAAAAAGTCGCGTTAATCCTCGCGCTCGTACCTTCAAGAATATATTGATTCGCATGGACGCGAAATGAAAGACTATTTGTAAGGACTACTTTTGAATCAAACTAACGCGACAAGAAAGGAAAAGCAAAAAAAAATCGCATGCAGATCCGAAGAAGAAACTTTCGTTGCACGGATAAACGGATGAAGGAGCCGTACCTTGAGAGTTCCTGCGATACTCCATGTCTACTCCGCTGGCTCCGAGGCCGGGACTTATGTTCAGTATAGGGCCACGCATTGTGTTGTCCTGAAATCATAATGGTCATTGCAATTAAACGACCTTCTTGGAAAGGAGGAAGAGAGAGAGAGGGGGGGGGGAGAGGGAGAAGAGTGGGGGGGGGGGGGGGAGGGAGGCGTTCACCTGTCCACAGATATTGATGTGCAACGGCGGGGAGTTGGCTGGTGGACCTACCGGCTCCTGGGGAAAGTGCGGCGGTGGGCCCCTTGTCTGTGGACTGTGCTGCGGTGGCGGCTTATATCCCACGCTAGTTCCACCCACGTTCCCGTGATAGGAAACCTCCTTGCCGGTCGGCCCGGAGGACGTGCTGACCCCGGGGCAATCCCTGTGTCGTGCATAGAAAAAATGTATGAGTTACAAGAGATAGGAAAAATCACGGAGCCGCATAGAAATACGAACGAAAAGTATGTAATAAATGGCGAGAGTACGCTATTTTCTGCCAAGTGATAACTCTATTATGAGCACCGATACTAGCCGTATTCGTAATGAAATGAGTCATGTACGTAACTATGGAACGAGAATCTCGACGATCCCGCGGAGGAGCTTTTTGCGTGAAAGAAGAACCTCCAAGTAGAACAACAGGTTACGATAACGTCAAAATGACATTAAAGTGAATCATGATTGATTGAAAAGTGTAAGTGTGAGTAATAATCGTTTTGAAATCATTTTGACGCAATTTTGATACTATCATGACTTTTTGTTCTGCTTAGACCTTTCTTGACAAAAATTCCACGAAAATTGTGCTTGTATATATTTTTTTTTACGAATCAAAATTGTATGGATATTCTTAAAATGTTATCGTTCATTCGCGCTGTCGCTGGTTCCCGCGATTGGCGTGCCAAGAACACAGATATACTGTGCGATTTAATTCGACGTTTAAATGAAGGAAATGACGAAAATTCGACGTTATGCAAATTTGAAAGAATCGCGTTAATCCTCACGCTCGTATCTCCAAGAATGTATTGATCCGCATGGACACGGAACGTGATCTATTTCGACGTATCTAATTAATTTTAGTCGCTCGACTCGCCGGTGTGCAATGTCTTGCTGGGACGGGTCAAATTCGCGGCAAAATCTTATTTCCGGACGTAAACCCCGGTTCGAGAGAGAAAGAGAGAGAGAGAGAGAGAGAGAGAGAGAGAGAGAGAGAGAGAAAGATCTTTAAAAATGGTATTCATAATCGATGCTTACATTAAAAAAAATATCGGTTTGGATTTAATATTATTCTCATTGTGTTAGTGTTAATATTAACATCAACATAGTGTGAATTTATAATACCTGGTGCTGTATCATGGATTTATATCAAAATTATCATGCGATGTGGATTTAAAATCTATAGTACAAAATCCGACATTTTTGAAAATGTATGTTTAAGACTGTTTTAAAATGTCATCACAAGCCGATATTCATAATCCATTCTTACTTCAAAACCATCTTAAGTAACATCTTAAGATGTTAATATGGCGTTCTATTATGACGTCTTAAGACTATACTTAAGACAGTCTTAAATATACGAATCGACTACAAATACAGAACCGTACTAGCATCTTAAGACGATCTTGAAATAAATATGACTATGAATACCGATCTAATTGTAAGAATTATCCTCTTTCCTCCTCGTGTCTCCCGATTTTAGCGGGTTAACGTACCCACCGTTGTTTGCAGGAGCTCAGCAATTTGCAACGTCGCGTCGCGATCATTCAGGCTTATGCTCGAACAACTAAGCAAGCCTCTTCTCGTGAGTGATTATGAAAGCCGCAATCATCAGAAACGATAAAGCGATGTCTGCGTCTTATTCGCATAAGATGAAAATATCGTCATAAACGAATCGCAAGTGATGCTCCGAAATTTTACATTCGTAAATAAATCGCGAATGAAACTTTCGCTTCTTGAGGTTTTACACCGAGTGTTACACGCGCGCGCACCAAATTTTATCTCGACCAAAATTAGAAGCGGCCAGCCTTTTTAAAGATTCGAAAGTCGCGATAATTTTATCACTGACATATTCATCGGCGTTATATCCAATTTCATCTTTAATTTTCAGTCAACGGAAAAGTGACATTCGTTAACGAATGCGAGGCTGAAAGGACAGCATTCCCTGTGTATTTGACAAAGTGCTACAAGCATGGATATGGCAAATAAATTGGCCATAATAATTAACGATTCGACAAATTGGTGGTTTATTTATTTTTGTTTTGTCGCAGATTTATTTATCGTATAACCGAATCGATTGCTTTGTGAATGGCGTCATAAAGAATATACGTATCAATGAAACCGAAGTGTAACGTTACATAATACACATTTGTAAAATAGTTACACTACGCTCTCGTAGTACATGATGTAATAAAATGATATTTACATAATTTCGCCCGTGTGTTTGTACAGTTTGGCATTAATATTGCATATTGTACGTGTAATTTATTTAATGCATAATATAATTAATTCGTTGCATTATCGTACTCAAATTTTCTCTCTAATTTCCGTGAAAAGAGATATTTTCATCAGGAACCTATCGCGTTTTCTTTCCTCTGGTCCACTCACGTATTAACATTCGTAAGACTTAACAGAAGAAATCGAGATAATCGCGGTCATAAGAAAGTGAAAAAATCTATACACGCGCGCTTTCACGAAACTGATAAATATGCGCGAGCATGCTAAACGAGATAACCAGCGGAACATATAAACATAACATAGAAAAAGTTAAGTAAAATGTTAAAGCGGGTATAAAATAAAACCATATGTTCTCAACGGATATTAGAATCAATTGGCGAAGCTAAATGGCTTGCAAAGATGTCCAAGTCATGCGTCAATAGCGGCGATCCTAAAATGGTGCAAGATTATAACAGTTTGAACGTAATCGTAGCGAGAATAGACTTCAAAACCGTCTAATGTCGAAGAAAAATGACATATAACTGCCGTGAAACATGTGTTACTTGTACTAACTAAATCGCCAATCAAATTCGCCGTTTGTTAAAAGTATAAAGATTTTAAATTATAATAACGTTTTCTCTAAAAAAAAAAGGGAGACTTCCAAATAAAACTTTTTATGGAATTAAATAAAATTTAATTAACTGAATTATTCGTGAAACTTCGATTTTTGTTAGAAAATTTTATCCCGAATATAAATATAAATTAATTTTTATTTATTTTTAACAATTCTCTTATTCATATCAGCTACATTTTTCAGATATGCTAAAAAAATTTATTCTGTAAAGTTACTTCTATTGGTATAATCTTTCGACAGACAGAAAGAGTTGCGCAAATAATGCAGTCGTGAAGTCAGAGATGTGTTTGAATTATATAGGGTGGGGCAGTAACTCTGTCCGCTTAGAATATTTCCACTATTTTTAGAGACATGAAATAATATATTTATTGAAGTTATACAGCAGTGGTCGCAAGGATTTGCACATTTCGAGCCGATTCCGATGCGCGACTCCC
>NW_017299861.1:133264-136695 GCF_001594075.2 Trachymyrmex cornetzi | reverse complement strand
CGGCGGCTCGGCCGTGTGGTGGTGGGGGGTCACGCGCCGGAATAGGCCCGAAATGTGCAAATCCTTGCGACCATTGTTATACAACATTAAGAGAGGTACATGTTACTAATAGCTTTTCTATGTGAAGGCGCTTCGGATCGGAGATTTCAAAGTCACCCCCACTTTTTTAAATGGAATTGTATGATTTATTTTTACACAATATGATTCTTCTAATCATTCTGCATATAAAAATATTGAGGTAGTGAGATATAAAAAAACCAATAGTTTACAAGATATTTTATACTTTATTCTGGCATATATTAACATAAAATATTAAATAACTCATAAATTATTAATTTTGTTATAATCCTACCTTAATATTTTTATGAACAGAATAATGAGATAAATCAATTGGTGAAAAGAAAATACATAGTCGCTTTAAAAAAAATATGTATGCAAAAAGGATAATTTTTTAAATAAGCAACTATGTGTTTTCTTTCCATCAATTGATTCATTTCATTATTCTGCATATAAAAGTATTAGGTACGATTATAAAACAATTAACAATTTACGAGTTATTTAACATTTTATGTCAATATATGCCAGAATAAAGTATAAAATATCTTGTAAACTGGTATTGGTTTTTTAATATCACTATTTTAATACTTTTATATGCAGAATAATTAGAGAAATCATATTGTGTAAAAAAATCATACAATTCCATTTAAAAAAGAGAGATAATCTTGAAATCTCCGAAGCGCCTTCACCTGTAGAAAAACTATTAGTAGTATATTGTACCTCTCTTGATGCTATACAACTTCAATAAATATATCATTTCATATCTCTAAAAATAGTGGAAATATTCTAAGTGGACAGAGTTAATGTCCCACCCTGTATAGGCAGAGCTTAATAACGATTCAAATTATTTCAAATTCAACACTTTTTTAATATCTTCGCATGCAACTTGTAATTTTTAGCATGCAGAATGACCGCTGACCGATCATACTCTCTTAATCTCAATAATATATGTATATACATAAGCTGCGAAAAATTTTGCATTAAAAATAAAATTTCTAACATTAATTTTAAGTTTTTATTTACGAAACAATAACCGATGATGGACTAATTCAATACTTGCAACAGGATGCAAAAATGTTACGTCATGCAATTACCTGATAAATAAGAATCAAAACATGTTTCACTATCCTCCACTTAGATATCTTGTTAAAATCAAAGTATCTAAAAAATATTTTTTAAGGGGATGCTGGAGCCGCCTGTATTACCGATAAAATTAACGTTTTGACGTTTTTGTTCCTGTCAAATTTTTTCATAGTAGTTCCACAGAATAAAAATTCCTTTTCCACAATTAAAATGTACATACTAATGTACTTGTCGCTAGTGTATTTTGTATTCAAAGCTGGAAAATAGATAAAAAATTACAGATTTTCTTATCCATTTTTATCTCAGAATGACGACCAACGCTAAAGGTAAAATCCAGCATCACCTAAAGGGGATCCTAAAGCCATCTGTATTACTGACTAAAGCATATAATTTTTGTATAATAATTACTTTTTTCCTCTTTTATAGATTCGAAAATCCTTTTCCAGAATCAAAGTATACGGATTAATACGTATATTTTGTGAGGTGGAGTTTATGCCAAGAACGCAAAATTGAAAAATTGAGATTTTCCTATTTCTAGTCCAATATGGCACTCTAGAGCTGTCACATCATGACAACATTTGCTTCGTATAAAAACTACAATCTGTACTTACGAAATAGTAGTCCACAGACTAATAGTTTGCACGAAGAAATAACATAGAATTCTTAGAATTGGATTTAGACGTCTAATTAAAAATTATACGAAAATTTATATGTATGTATACGTGAGATATTGATGTACTACATACTATTCTGTATATAATGATGTGTCAGTGACATGTAAATCCGTGTGTAAGAGTCCTACTTAGACTATGATTAATTGTCTTTAGAATCCCCAAATCTTTTAGGTTTTTAAAAATATTTGACAGCATTATTAGTAAAAATTACGGTTATCAAAAAATATAAATGCAAAATTTACAAAAATTTCGGCTTTTAATTATAATGACGGAGTTTTCGATTTATTTTGAGTTTCCTCAATTAAAATCAAATCAAAATATTCATCTTTCCGAGTTAAATGTTATGAAATATATAAAGTAAAAACAAACAGAAGAATTGGTCATGCAGACTTTCGTTATTGGATTTTCCAAATTCAATTTAGCGTTATACATTACATAAAATTAAAAATTATTTACTTCGTCTGAAATAATCTCCAAGGAGTTACTATCAACTTCAAACTCTGTTATGAAGACCAAAGGACACTCTACACGAGAGATCTAACAAAAAATCCTAATTAAACGTTCGAAGTCTGCAAGGTTGTGAGATTTACACGTGTTCGGTAAGAGTATAATAGTTGTCTCTGTAAGTGAAATCCAACGATGCTACATATACAGAACGAAAATAAGGGCGATATGAGGGAAAGAGAGAGAACAGGAAAATTGATAAACCGATTTAAATTAAGGTAGACGCCGATAAATGAGAAATGGTCGTCGCGCGCTCGAACCGGTAGAAAAAGGTGCGAGAGCACGGAAATAAAGCGTGTCTCGCGGGCATGTCATCGCGGCGCAAGCCCCTTGATTATTGTTGATTAGAGAGAATCGTCCTCAATGTCGGTTTCTCTGAAAATTAAATACACACGAATACGGCCGATCTCTTGGTCCCGAATGCACTGTTTATTTTTATATTCGTTGTACACAATATATAAAAATACTTTTAACGAACTTTCAAGAATATTTTCTTCGGAAGTGCCAGAGTTTACGGGCTATTGTCGTATCATGATTCATTGCTAAAGCCACAAAAATATATTTAAATATTATGTATAATACTTACAAAAAAATAGACGCACGTCTTGACATTAGAAATGTTTTCTCAATAACAGTGATAGATACGGCATTGACGTATAAAACCCAAGATAATAGCCCTTTTGTTTAGATACATGCGTTGTTTTTTCATCAGAGTATATTTAAATATATTTGTTATACGTATATATATATATATATATATATATGCATGTACATATGTATCATATATTGCATAGAGGAAAGTCGCCGATACTGACATAGATCTCCTAAAGCGACATCCCCTTATTTCTCAGAAACTAACTATTGCACTTTATTAATACTAATAAAATCATGATCTGTTTAGCTAATTAAAGAAGTACAAACTCATAATTCATATATTTGTGGCTTATTTCTATATCAAATCAGCTAAAAACCAATTCTATGAATCCGAGAAGAAAATTCTTAGGGTGTTCTTTTGCAAATGGCGTAATTGAAATAATAGTGACTGTATTATTGATAATATTATGTCATTTTTAATGTTTATAGTTTCATAAATTAGTTTTTTTTACAGAATAG
>NW_017299861.1:120005-133084 GCF_001594075.2 Trachymyrmex cornetzi | reverse complement strand
GAAGACATTTTTTACTTTGTATTTATGTTTTTGAAGTTGTATTTTTACCTTTTGTTTAAGAAATATTGTCTAAAAATAAAGTGGTATGTCGGTATCGGTAACCTTCCTCTATATAGGATTTCCCAAAATTACCGCATTTCCTATTAAGAACGTATTTTTGAGGTAATTTTGAGACGAAAATCCTAGTACAAAAATGTCGAGGCTATAATAGTTTTTGAATTATAATTGGTTAAAGATAGTCTGTAATTCAAAAACTATTATAGCCTTGGTATTTTCGTATTAGAATTTTCGCCTTGGAATGTTCAAAAGAAACCAGAAATAATAATAGAAGTTATAAAAGTAAAGTGGTTTTTTACTTATAAACATTTAAAGTTAGCTCATAATTTAAAAAATTATTGTAGTCTCAACATTTTCGTATTAGGCTTTTCGTCTCAAAATGGGGTTCAACAATATTTTTTTTATTGTTTTAAATAATAATTTATGCCATATGTGTTCTTAAAGAAATATATAAAAAATTATGTCATGCATATTTATTATTTTAATAACGAAATAAAAATTGTCGCATTTGAATCGGACTTTTTCGCGCGAAAATGTCGTATGACGTCATTATTAGCCATCGAGAGCTAAATAAACCCCATCGTCGCATCCACTATATCATATTTGCTTATTTACATCGTGTTTAAATTTAAAACTGCTGTCAGCCATACTGTTCGAATTTACAACACAAAATGTCAAATGAAAAAAGATACGGAAAAAAGCGTTATAAATCTTATTTTTTCCGTGAGTGTGGAAATACGACGATTAATTCATCTACAAAGATTTTCGCACCAAATAGTGCCAAAAGATGAAGCGAGAAAACAGTGGATAGAAATTATAAGAGACGAGAATATTCACAACAATCAGCCCACTGCAGAGTCACCATAATTTATTCGTTCTGATCTACAATAGAGAATAAGACTTATTAATAATTTTTGTAGGTTAGGTTTCAAACGTTACATTCTGAGCATTTTGAGTAAAGAATGTACATACAATTATTATTATTAAATAAATTTAGGCAAATTACTATTATACTGATCTTGTATTTGAACATTATTAACAAACATTAACTACTTTACCTTTTTATTTTAGCTCCACTTGATTCGGCTACATTGTAGCATTCATTATTTATAAAATAATCAGTAATCATTCCCGTTGAAATTTTAGGAAGATTATCTGATTACGCCTTCACAAAATCACTGCCACACATTTCTTCATTTTTTGTAATAATAACGACAAAATTATCAAAACAACGCGTCTTATATTCGATTGCTGTTTATTATCCGCCGAAATAGCTAATAATGACGTCACGACCAATGACGCGCGATTACTGGATTCATATAATGTTGACTATATATATAACGGTATTTAAATAAAATTTATGGCAAAATAAACTTAAACGATTACATTTTAATGTTATTTATAGTATTTTATAAGTCTAAAGAATATTAGGAAAAATTTTCAGAATATTTTATTTATTTCTGATAAAGCCCATTAACTCAAGAATACGCCTTTAAGAGGAAATGCGGTGGTTTTTGGACACCTTGCAAAAAATTCATGTAACTTCCATGTAAAATTACGTAAATATTTTGCAGTATATATATATATATATATATATATACAGGGTGTCCCGAAAGTTTTTGCCAATCGCTTTTGTGTAGATAGAGCGGACTAAATTGAGCCGAAAAGTCTTCTACCATTTTGCAATTGCCAAATATTGGTCTTGAATAATTCTTTACTCAAATATTATCAACTTTACAGAAAAACTGCAAGAGACAAAAATCATTTATTTTCTTCTCATAGAACTAAGAATTTTTTCGGAATTTTTTATCAACTTTTTAGTACTTTATTTTCTTATGTTTAACAACATGAGAAAATACGGTATTAAAAAAATCTGAAAAAATTCTCAGAACTTTATATATATATGAGAAGAAAATAAATAATTTTTGTTTCTTGCAGTTTTTCTGTAAAGTTGATAGTATTTGAGTAAAAAATTATTCAAGACTAATATTTTGCAATTTTTAGTAATTAATATTTTGTTAATTATTGCGAAAATTGCAAAATGGTAGAGGATTTTTCGACTCAGTTTAGTCCGCTCTATCTACACAAAAGTGATTGGCAAAAAGGTCGGGATACCTTGTATACAGGGTGTGCGTCCATATATGTCGGAGCAAATATCTCGCAACTGGTTGAAGTTACAAGAAAGTTCAATAAGAGAAATTTGTACGACTCCGAGTCAGCTACAAAATACACGTAAACATTTTTTTTATACTCGTGGCTTTTTCGAGTTATGTAGGTTAACATAGTTTTTTTAAATGGATATGTATAATTTATTTGCATATTTTGTATAGTAGGGAGCATTTGCAATCAAAATCATATGTAGTAAAAAATTGCTATCATGCATCGTTTACGAGATAATCGACATCTTAAATATCAAAGTAGTACATTGGATTCTAAGTAATTTTGAACGTGGTTTGAAATGTCAAAGCGAGGTTGAAGATGAAAACAAACAATATTTTTTATAGAACATTTATTAACCCATAAATTGCTCAAATTTTAATCATCATATTCAATACAACATTCAACGCGTTTTATAATGTTTCTCATTACTTACTGCAGCATTTCTATTGTAATGCCTTCAACAGCTGTAGTGATTTTATGTCGTACATCTTCTTCATTTTCAGGAACAGTTGCGTAGTCTTTACAATATCTTTAATATATCCCCAAAGAAAAAAATCGCAAGACCAAATCCACAGATCTCGGTGGCAATCGTGTAGGGTCATTAGTACCTATCCAACAATTAGGGAACCTATTATTTAAAAAGTTGGCTATAGCACGTGTATTATGTGGTGGAGCCCCATCTTTCTCTTCGTCTGTTCTGATTGTACGACGTTGTCTTGTTAGCGATCCTGTTCGACGTAATTCATCTTCGACTCGTTGAAATGTACGACCATTTGGTATCCTTCGTTCTGGATACTTTTGTTGATAGAGTAGCCGAGTTTCATTTTCATTACGCATAATCATTACTTAAATGCCACATCTCGAGCATATCATACTTTTCACTAATTCCAAATATCGTCCAACTGACTGACTGACTGATATAATGAATATAATTAACGAATACTAAATATCATACTCCATATCAAAACAAGCAGTCGCGTATTTTGACGAGTTGAAGGTCAGTCATTCTGTTCGACATAACCGACTTCAAAATATTAGTTTGAATCTTGTTCTTCAAATTGTGATATGGGAAATCAACTTCTTAAAATTCAATACTTAAGATGTCAATTATCTCGTAAACGATGCATGATAGCAATTTTTTACTACATATGATTTTGATTGCAAATGCTCCCTACTATACAAATATGCAAAAAAATTATAGGTATCCATTTAAAAAAACTATGTTAACCTACATAACTCGAAAAAGCTACGAGTATAAAAAAAATGTTTACGTGCACTTTGTAGCTGACTCGGAGTCGTACAAATTTCTCTTATTGAACTTTCTTGTAACTTCAATCAGTTGCAAGATATTTGCTCCGACATTTATGGACGGACATCCTGTATACATATATACACACACACACATACAAGGTATTTGGAAAATAATGATAAATCTTTCGCATAGGGATAGAATGGACTAAACTGAGAAGAAAAGTCCTCTACCATTTTATAATTTTCGTAATAGTTAACAAAATATTAATTGCTAAAAATTGCCGAGAGAGAGAAAATTGGACTTCAATAATTTTTTATTCAAATACTATCAACTTTACAAAAAAACTGCAAGAGATAAAAATTATTTATTTTTTTCTCATATATATAAAGCTCTAAGAATTTTTTTTAGAATTTTTTCAGAATTTTTTAATACCATATTTTCTCATGTTAGCAAAAATGATAAAATGCAGTACTAAAAAGTTGATAAAAAATTCTGAAAAAATTTGTAGAATTCTGAGAAGAAAATAAACAATTTTCGTCTGTTGCAGCTTTTTTGTAAAGTTGATAATATTTGAGTAAAAAATTATGAGTAAAAAATTATTGAAGACCAATTTTCAGCAATTTTTAGCAATTAATATCTTGTTAACTATTGCGAAAATTGCAAAATGGTAGAGGATATTTTTTCTCCGTTTAGTCCATTTTGCCCTATGCGAAAGATTTATCATTATTTTCCAAACACCCTGTATATTATATGTATGTATACAGGGTGTTAGTTAAGTATGTTTCCAAACTCAACAGAGCGATTCTTTGGTTTATTTCAAGTAAAAAAGTCCATATAAACATGTGTCCTAAACGACTTAGTTTCCGAAATACAGGATAGGTTGAGCAGGAACTCAACCTTGGCCTTCTAGATCACCAGACTTAAATCCTTTAGATTATTTCCTTTGGGGGCATCTGATATCATTGGTTTATATCACCCCAATTGAGAATGAGAATGATTTGAGGAATCGAATAGTTCATGCGAGGCAATACGTAACACACTTGGTATGTTTGAGCGTGTACGTCAATCTTTGAGAAGAAGGCTCGATGGATGTATCATGGCGCAAGGTGGACATTTTCAATAATTCATCTAATTGTTTTATTTTGTCAGAAGAACTGAAGCCTGTTTTTGTTTTTCTGTTGTTGATTAGTTTTTGACTAGTTCAAGTTGTATTTCTTTCAAATAAACAGATTATTACTACACGTTTAAATTTTTTTATTTCAGAAACTAAGCCGTTTAGGACACGTGTTTATATGGGGGGACTTTTTTGAAATAAATCAAAGAATCGCTCTGTTGAGTTTGGGAACATACTTAACTAACACCCTGTATATTAGACTGTCAAGGAAAAAAAAATTTTTTAATCGGCCTCTCGACTCAAAAGCTTCTATTTTATGCCAAAAGAACACTCAAATTTTTGTTTGAAAATATTAGGGTTTAGAAGCCACTAGTGAATTTTAAATATGACTCTGTAGATGTTTTTTTAGTCACTGAATACAATGCAGTAATTTATTTAAGAATTGGAAAGAATACTGGCTTTAGGATTAAAGCCAGTATTCGCAATTAAATAAAGAAGTTTCTAGCTTCATAAGTGTATTATTTGCGCGACGTCTTCTGCGCCTGACTCGTAAAGCCTGTATTTTTTCCAATTCTTTGATTTATAAGGAGTCTTGGTTAGTTTGATTTGCTATACGAAGTAATTTATTTATTTAGCTTTACAATATACGCCTTAAGAAATATAGCCCGATTAATGTGAAAGTGATCAAATTTCTAGTTCAAGGTCGATTTTAGCAGGGTTTCATGCATTCAAATGGGTCATTACCTCCCTCAAATCGTAAGTCTGGTCACCCAGAACAAGATCCAGTTCAAATTTTTCCGGAATCTCTTACAGGGCTTTCGAAAATTGCATTTAATTGAACTATAATATATGTATATCATTTTAAGAATAGAAAACATTTTTTTACAAACTCTAAAATATATCGCTTTGTGATCTTGACATCCTCGAATTAAATGCCTCAAGTTGACAATAAAAATTCTTTATTAAGATAATAAAATGAGTACATAGAAGAAAGTCCCCTATTATGAGGTAGGCGCCTAATATAAGATAGCGGCGTTTCCGTTAAACTAATAAACACTATCTATTGGTTCCACCATGAATTTATTGCCCTTGGATTAAAAACTATTTAGTGGAAAATTCATTATTAGATCGTGCCTGTAATCGTTGGAAAAAAAGATTTTAGAATTTGGATGTCTTTAAGTTTCGTTGAGATTAGCCTTCAACCTTGTTTATTATTTAATAAATAAATATTTGGCGACAAATTCTTTATGTGGTGATAGAATAAGATCGTACACTGAAAAAAAAATTAGCTAAATCTGAGTAAATATTTCTTTGAATAGTTCCAAGTAAACATTTATTTACAGCAAATAAATATTTGCTCAATAAAATATAATGATACTTAAATCAAATTAATGGTTCGTGTATCAAATAAATATATATTTACATTTAGTAAATAATTTACTTGGAAAAATATTTACTTAAATTTAATATTTTTTCTGTGTACTAATAGAAAAATACGGGATATATTGAATTGCTTAATTATAAAAGTTAGATTTGATGATCGTAAGGTGTGGAAATCGTAATATGAGATATCCAGGGTATTTCTAATATAAAATAACCATCGACATCTAGAATGGACCGCTGATGGCAATGGTGGGGGTAGAAAGACGATTAGAGTGAGAGGCAGGAATAATACTTAAGATCGTTCTTTCTCTGTTTACTGTTGTTTCTAACTAGCCTGATTGGTTGTTGGATTAACAACAACCAATCAGGCTTCAGTAAACAGAGAAAGAACGATCTTATTATTCTTGCCTCTCACTCTAATCGTCTTTCTACCACCACCATTGCCATCAGTGGTCCATTCTAGATGTCGATGGAAATAACCTATGCTTCTATGTCATAGTGAAAATCATTGCTGAAGTATAAATGTTATTGTACAATAATAAAAAGGGCAGTAGGAATAAACGTCGAATGCCTGTTTCTGCGATGCTTGTTTCCAACTATCTGAAGACAAGTCCTAGGTACAATGCATCGCACTTATTTTGCGCGCGCATTGGCTATGTTTGTTTGTATTTTAGAAACATTAAATAAAATTTTTTAATTGCAATACTGATACTTCGCGTTTTATTATCGATTTCTCAGGGCATCTCATATTAGGAGCACAATTTTTTGACTTTGCGATTTGCTCATTTTTTACATTTCTTTAAATAAAATTTATAAAAAAAATAAAATTTGAATTAAATTTTACATAACATTATCTTAAAGCTTATTAAATTCCCTTCAAAATAACCTATTATTTTTTAAAATTCTGCCCACAGATTTCTCTAACATGTACTCAAAATAAACTCGATATCTCATAATAAGGACCTTTCCATACCAACGAAAGTATGATTTAATTAATTGTATAATAAATATACAATAAGAACAAAAATAGAAATGGAATTTCAATGGATATATATAATTGATGATCCACAGAGTCCGTCCATAATAAATTATCGAAAATTTTGATAATACACATAAAATTCCAAAGAACCCATTTACGTATTGAACCTTGAAATTTACAATTTAGTAAATGTATTTTTTGGAATTTTACTTGTATTTTATTATTATAAAAATTTTCGATAGTTTATTATCTGGATCATTAATTATGGTTCCATCAAAATTCCATTTCTATTTTTGTTCTTCTGTATAGTTTATTACAACTAATTAAATCACATTTTCATTGGTATTATGTATTAATTTTATTACCTCTCTTGATAAAGAATTTTTATTGTTAAATTGAGGCATTTAATTCGAGGATGTGAAGATTACAAAGCGATATACTTTAGAGCTTGTAAAAGAATTTTTTCTATCGTAAAAATGTCCAGTAAAGTGGGACTAAGGCCCTGTAGGAGATCTTGAAAAAATTTCAAGTGGATCTTGTTCTGAGGGAACGGACCTACGATTTGAGGGGAGATACGGATCTATTTGAACGTTGCTAAAATCTACTTTGAACGCAAAATTTGATCATTTTTCCACATTAATTAGGCTGTATTTCTTCAGGTATATATCGTAGGACTAAATAAATCATTGCGTCGTGTTCACAAAAAAAAAACATAGTATTATATTTAAAACCTGGATTAAATCATTTTCGCATCAGATGTATCAAGAAAAAAGCGAAAATTTGATTTAAAAATTGTCTACTAATGACCTCTAAATTGTAATATTTTTTGATAAAAATTTAAAAGTGTTTTTTTGACATAAAATGGAAGCTATTGAGCCGAGAGGCCAATTAAAAAAAAATTTTTTCTTCCTTAACAGAATATACATTTATTTATTAATGTACATTTACATATATATCACGGTACATATGTACATGTTTGTAAGCTAGTTCACACACACACACACACACACACACACACACACACACACACACACACACACACAATCTCCCCTCTTCCCCAAAAAAATCAAAATGACACCTATACCAGAATTAAGCTTTTTATATGCTAATTATGTGCTCTAATGCCGATTTTTGTGCTCGAATGGTTTAGCAGGAAATCGCGATTGAATGTAGGGTCGCTTAACGTTCAGTTAGCACCTCCTTCATTAAATTACATACAAAATAAAAAAAATTAGTACAGCAAAATTGTGCTCTTTATGTGCTTTCAAAATAACAAGTCAAAATTAATGTAACCGTAATGGTTTAAAAGATATATGCCAATAAAGTTTTATACACATAACACCGATACAAGAGTGAAATACCAGTTACCGACAGCGAATTGATTGCAGGCTTAAAATATTCCTCTATTTATGTGCTTTCAAAATATGCACAACGAGATTTTGATACTCACCCCGTTTGACCGGATAATCACCACCAAAGAATAATAAAAGAATATTTTAAGCCTGCAATCAATTCGTTATCTTCATTTTATAATTGGCACTTTACTCTTATAAGGAGATGATGGGTGGTCACTTCGGAGGTAACTTTCCGGTCAAAGGGGATGAGTATCAAAATCTCGTTGTGCATATTTTGAGAGCACATGAATGGAGGAACAATTTGAGCTCACAACTAATTCGGTATCTGCATTTTAACTGGCACTTTACTCTAATGGGGAGGCAATGGATACCCTGATAAAAAAATTTCGCTGAAATTTCGTGTTTTGGAATATTTCAGTAAAATTGTTAAAAATTTGCTGAAATTTCACTGAAAATGAATTTTTCAACTAGGGTAACTGTCCCAATTACTGTGCCTGTCCCTATTAGTGTGCTTTTGTATTTCGATAAGTCATAAAGAAAACTAGCACGAATAAATAAGAAAAAATATGTTTTTTGTTAAGTTAAATTGTTAATGTATACGATACCGAAGATAATATTTTATTTTTTGAGTATTAAAGTATTTTAAATATTTTTCAAAAGATATGAGGAATTTATGTGAATCCAATAATACGTACTACAAGATTTTAAGCTTGTCCCTATTGATGTGCTCTGTATTGGAGTTGAAAACGTTGTGTTATAAGTGTACATTGAAATAAATATAATTGAAATAATGATTTATGTAATATTAACCTAAACAATTAGCTTAAATTTATTACCTGTTTTAGTAACTATACGTTAAAATGAATCAAATGTAGATAGACACACAAATTAGGGGCACATTAATAGGGCCATCGTTGCTTGGAGGACTCACTAATAGGGACAAAAACATGTTTTTTATTTTTGTCAAAAACATTATAAAGTATTAACATTTTTTAAATTAAAGAAATATTAGAAGAAAAAGAAATAGTTGGAAAACCGAGATATTGATTGCAAGCAGATAAAATTAAAGCTACAATATTTAATAATTAATTCAGTAATAAGCAAGTTGGCTAAAAGGTATATTAATAGGGACAGTTACCCTAATATACTGCAAAATCGTTAAAACTGAACTGAAATTACTCTGAAATTTCCCTGAAATTTTATTGAATTTTTCTGAAATTTTTGCTGAAGTTTTGCTAAAAATGAATATTTCAGCTATAATACAAATCGCTAAAATTAAACTGAAATTTTTCTGAAATGCTGAAATTTTGCCAAAAAAGTATTCCAAAACGTGGAATAATTTCAGTGAAATTTTTCCACCAGGATGGTCACTTGGGGGGTGATTTTCCGGTTAAAGGAATGAGCACGAAATCTTGTCGTGCATATTTTGAAAGTGCAAAAGTGGGAGAATAATTTGAGTCTACAAACAGTTCGCTATCCGTATTGTAACTGGTACTTTACTCTTGTACCAATGTTATATCAGGGTTGTCACAGAAAATTTTAAAATTTCCTGACTTCCAAATTTTTCAGATGAAAATGGAAAATTTTCTATGACTAATATAAAATATGTAAATTTTAACATTTAGACTTAAGGATTGTAGGAAAGTTATATTATTAAAAACGCAAAAAAAGCTTAGTAGCATAGTAAAATTTTGGGTGCAAATTCAAGCCAGCAAAAAATTAATTATAGTTTTGAAAAAAAGAATGCAGTTACAACGAAAAAGAGGGATCAAATAAAAATACTGAATAAAATGTAAATTTAAATTATTTTGTTAAAATCGTTTAAAGTGCGGAAGTTTTGAATTATAAACGTCAGATATAATATTTAAAAAATTATAACAATTATTTGGAATAGGAGCAGTTTAAGGAAATTGTGAGCAAATTTTGAAATTCTAGACTTTTTTACATTTTTCCCTGATTTTTCCCGGTTTCCATGACCAATTTCAATTTCCTTGACTTTTCCCAGTTTTCCCGGTTTTCCAAGTCTGTATATGTATCAAACTTTATTGGCACATAAAAAGCACTTAATTCTGACATAGGTATCATCTTAATTTTTTGTGGGAGAGGGTGCTTACCAGACATATGTACAGCCACTTACAGAAAAGTTGCAATACTTTTTTTTCGATGGATTTCGAAACTCAGCCTTACTCGTAGAGCGGTTGAACGTAAATGGTTAGATAAGTAAGAACCAATCACTCAGAGAGCAAGCTGCATTCCGAAATCCATCGAAAAAATATTGCAACCTGTAACCGGCTTACATATGTATACATATAATATTTATATGTACATATGTGTATATAATATATTATGTTATTTATATTATTAATATATTATATTATATTATATACTACGTAGATAGTTGAAAAGTTTGATAAAAAAATAAATAAAATGCATTTTTTAAAAATTAATTTTACTTTTTAACATAGTCTCCTTTGAGGGTTACATACCCATGAATTTCATCCAACTCGGCTTTTATTTGCGCGTTAACTTCTTCAAATGACACTGTTTTATGACAACATTTTTTTTATTGTTATATAACCATTGCAAAAATGATTTGATTCAAACGTTAAACCTAATGCATAAAATTGAAAAATACAAACAATAATGACAGTAACCTTTAAGGATTCAACCTAATCAGAAACCGTATATACTAAAGTACATGGTTAAAATTTGTTATTCCTATTACCTGTGCTTTCAATTGTATCTCCAACTTTAACTATGCGTTACATCCCATAAATGTTAAAAATGATTATACTTATTAGCAGTGACGTCTCTTTATGAATTGTGACATCATCTCGCAATAACTTACCTAACTTTTCAAACCTATGTATATTAATATATGTTATACAAATATATGTATTATAAACAATAAATATGTATTATAGCTATGTGTACATACATATATATATTTCGTACGACACTTTTGCTAAGCCATGTACTAAGTTTGTGACGTGTAATACACAAACATATAAATGCACGATGAATAATGGTGAAACATGGCACGAGAATTTTTGCCGCGCGAAAAAAGGAAGAAAAAAAGTTCAATCCATCCCATAATGAAACGCGTGTCGGCTTTTGAGCGATCTGATAGAGATCGAGAGCGTTTTCCAGGCGCATTGAACAAACGGAATTGTATTTACTCCGGACTTTCTACAACTGGTAGAAAGTTCGTGAAAATTGTACAGGGCGTCCCAAATTCATCGTATTCTTCATCGCCACAGAATTCTTCTGTCTATGTAACGTAATAACTTTCCTGTTAAAGATATTAAAGAGTATACGAAAGAGGCTTTTTGTTACTAGCGATTCGTAATTTACCTTTATGAAATATATATATATATATATATAATCTTAAAAAGTATATATAAATTATAAAATTAGAAAGTCCTCTTTTATCATTTAATGTCAAGTTAACGAAACTTTTTTTCAACTTCTAGAGATGAAGTTTTCTAAAGAAATATTGCAAAAATCTGTGTTAAATAAATTTTTTTAAATTATTAATACCGACATTATTAATAAGTGTAATAAAAAAGTAATTATGTGTGACGCTATGATTAAATGAACAAAAGTATACATAAAGTACATGTCAATATATTGATAAATTTACAAATGTTTTTTCGTGATAAATTAATTATATTTTCAAAAGTAAATTTTTGCAGAGCAAAATAAATTTCCATCAAAAAGGAAGTGTTACATCCATTATTCTGTTAGGTTTTTCATTTGAAACGGTTTAAAAATCAATATATAGTAGAAATCTAAGCTTCGGATATCTCATACACAATTTTCTAATGAGGGTTGCCGTGCGTAAAAATTCTGTTATCGCGAAACGATCTTATTATGGAACACACGCATATGTTTATTCTAAATCGCGTGGAAGGCACTTAGGCGAGCGAATGTGGATATTTCTGACGATAATCGTAACGTAAATCCATATTTAAAAAATAATAACACATTTATAAAAATAATACACATTTATAAAAAAAGAGCAAAAAAATTATTTCATACAACTTTCTTAGTTTTGCATTATTTCTCTATATTATACATATATCCAAACTTCTATTTTTCTTTGCACACTGAAATTAAATACTTGTCACATTTCAAGTTAGTTTGACTTTAACAATTTTTCATTCATCGACTTTAATATAACTTTATCAAAAAAATAGTAATTATAAGAGGAAGTAAGAGGAACTTGGCAGTTTTTATCATTAAATTTTTTACGACTTTTTGGAATTTAATGGTAAATGCGCTTGAGTAAGAGCAACATTGCATTATATAATACATAGATATTTAAGGATTAATCTTAAGTTGTTAATAGTTACTTCAAATCACAACACTCTTGTAAAGTATTTAATAATATTAATATAGAGAAATACAATTTTTTTGTCTTTTATTAATAAATGTTATCATTCCTTTTTTTAATGAGAATAACGAATCTTATCAAAATAAAAAAACTATTGGACATACGTAAAATTTAAAAAAGACATATCAAAAGAAATATTACTCCCATCATTATAAAGCGTTTTATCACGACAAAAGCATCTCCGCGAGAAAAAAATTAGATTTACCAACAACTCTACAGAAACATTTTTGTCACGGTACTATTGCCCGAGTCCCTGTCTTCTCGAATCATGTACTTGGAATGTGCACGTTGCAAAAATTCGCGTATATTCACGACAACGCTGCGGCTGCAATTGCACGGGTTTGTTAATATACCCATTGTGATATCGTGGCGGGCACTGCCGG
>NW_017299861.1:82212-119966 GCF_001594075.2 Trachymyrmex cornetzi | reverse complement strand
GCTGCTGCTGCTGCTGTTGCTGCTGTTGAGGTTGGTGCTGCTGATGCAGACCATGGGGATGCCATCCGCCGTTTCGGGGATGAGACGATGTAGGGGTGCGCACGTGCGATCCCGACGGGGCGCCATTGGCCACCACAGCTCTGTAACGTCCCTGCATGCCCAAGCCGCGGTGCTGATGACTCCCGGGACCATTCATTCTCTGTTTGTCCTTTTCTTTTGCTCGTCTATGTCTTCCTCTCTCTCTCTCTCTCTCTTTGTCTTCACCCTGTCCTTTTTGTCACTTGTTCTTTCGTCCGGCGGTATTCCCTTTCCCCTTCTCTTTCTCCTTCTCCTCCTCCTCACCGTCGTTGTCTTCGTTCTCGTCCTCGTCTTTGTCTTCGTCCTCGTACTCGTCCTCGTCGTCCTTACGCTTGACACGAGGAGGTTGTTTCTCGGTGTGCGCGCGTGACGTTGAGCGCAGCCAAGCCGGCTGGTCTTCTCGCCTCTCTCACAAGATCACTGGCTGAACCGATCGATGTGCACCGAGAAGAACCTGGCGAGGGTATTTAAATGTTACCTGGTTGGAGAGGATCCTGAACGGATGTGACAGATCTCTCTTTCTCTTTTTTCTCTCTGTCTCTCTAAACCCTCCCCGCGATTTGACATTTCGAAACGTGAAACGAACGCGTCAAGAAAACGTCCGAGCTATTGTACCGATATTGCTCCCCGCGATACTTTGATATTTTTCACCATGGAAACTCATTCAATCGTGTTTATATATTTCCTGAACAGAGCCGTTTATAATTCCATGATTAATTCTTGACAGAGATCTCCTCATGGTGGAAGAAGTTTCTTCCATAGTGGTTCTTCCACCATGGTTTCTTCCACCATGAATCTTCGACTTCAAGAATTAAATCATTCTATAAGCATCGTGATAACTTTTTAAATATCCGTATCAAATAATCAGCCGAGCTATAAGAAAGAAATATTATATATATGCAGAGAAAAACATCTTGTGATAAGTTGCGCTTATCTGAAAGCATTATCGAGAAGAAATATGCTTCATTCATCTAAAAACAAGACAATTACAAATATAGGTCAATTTTAAATATCGATCAAAAAGTAAATGACTTGTACGTACAACCGACTAACAACCAAAATTGAATGCCTTCCTCGTCGTTTATACATGCTATGCCAGTAATTTACGAAAGATCTTTTCATCGCGCTAAATATTACTTTAATCATCTCTGCTAAATTCTTAATTTTTCCTCGTTCGTCCTTAGCTCGCTTCGCGTCGCGGCCAGTGTTGTTAAAATATGTATCTCTCATGTGCGATATCGCGTACATTTCCTGGTAACTATATTATCTATCTAAATGCAAAGCTAGTCCAATGTGAATTTCTCAAGAATTTAAATAGTCTCATGGCAATTCATTATACTCGTATGTTCGTTTTAAATATAAAGATCAATCATTTTAAATAAAAGTTAGTATTGCCCTTAATATATTATAATGCGTAAAATATTGATGGAAAATTTTTTTATACACGATTATTAAAATTATATAACGATATTGTATATGAAAGTGTTACGGTAAATAGTTCCGAACAGATATCATTCCGATAGATATTTTATTCGAGAAATAACACTTCGCTATTATGAGATCATATATTTTTACCAACACTGGGGTATTGTAATATAAAGCACTTATGACAAGGAGTGACTACGTACTACATGTAAATCACATTCAACAAGCCGAACGAGACATTAGCAAAGTCACGTAATGCGAATACTTATGACGTTAATTTCCGGAAATGTCGCGCGCAGATTCTTCTTCGATTAACGACTACTTTATATAATAATGTGATTTTTTTTTTTAAAGACGAACAATGTTCTTTGCCGATAATATCGGTATTTTGTGGGCCGCGCAAGAAAGAAAACCTGAAAATTCATGAAATCTGAACAGCATGTAGAGCACGATTTTTCGTGAGGCAATTTTTAAACGATATTGTTACTTTAAATAACGCAGGACTTGTTATTTAATTTTATTGGATATCTCGAAAAGATATCTCAAAAAGAGTTGTTCTATTAATTTTATTTTCAGTATATTCATATAATATAGAGAATTTATCGCCATTACTCACAATCAGATATAGATGCTGTAAATGAAAAATATGATTTTCACTAGTATACTCCAAATAAGTAACGCGTTTAATCAATGGAATCGAATAAAAGAATTAAGATTAGCGATCAGAAGCAATAAAGGTTGTTTTTTATGAGAATTATGAGTGAGTTTTAATTTATCCATAAATACTTAATTATCTGCTATTCCTAAAATGCCATAAAAATATTTAATTTGCCATTATCTGCAATTTTGTAAATATTCATAATATTTTAAAACTATTCACCAATTAATTAAACGACAGTGAATTCTTAAAACTTAAGATCGAATCGAGTTAAGAATCAAGACTAAAATGGAACATAGATGCCTTTTTTATCATTATAAATTACTACATGATCATAAAGTATTAACGACTGTTAGAACAATGATATGAAAGGCTTCCATATTACAGTCCCTCGCATGTTTCGACACGACTTCATGTTCTCATTTTTCCTTTGTAAAACGTAGCAATATCGACAATTACAGAGAAACCAATTATAGAGAATTCTGTGGATTAACGAACATTCAAATAAGCGCTCCTTTTCAACAGCTGGCCGACACGCAGGGCGCATATCAGAACGTCCAAGTTCTAGGCAGAGGCAGTAAAAGAAGGAAAAATCGTACACATACGTTGCCCTCTTATCGATCGCGATGTTTACATAATGAATCGAGGTACAATCAGTCGTTAATGCAACAAGAGAGAGATACTTACAAATAATGCATACAGTAGCGCCGATAGGTCGAAGCGCAGGGAAAAACAAATGGAAGGAAGGTTTTTATCATTCGTAAAGGTTTGCAAGCACATTTATTGCTACTTAAACTACATAAATATTAACTATAATCTACGTAAGCGAGAGGAATAGACAGCTCCGTGCAGCAATAGAGACAATTATGTGTAGTGGAAAAAAACATATACACACACATACACAAGGATGCATTTTAGGATTAGCGTAATGGTGCGAATGAGAAGAGCGACGGCATCGAAAAAAAGGAGGATAAACGAGTTGCCTAGCTGGAAATACATTCGATTCAAATACCATATGCATAATTGATTCTCATAATTTCCGCAAATACGAAGTAAATACTTCAAGGACGTGAATACAAAATAAAATGACGTAAAATGTATTAAAGTCCGGTAATTTAAGAATTATAATTGACAGCGATGCTACATCTTACGTTTTGATAATACGTACAACTTATTGTCGAGCCATCGTTTTCCACATTAATCCTCAGCATATATTGCGGTCGATTTCGTCGCCCGAAAAATCAGTGTGTCATAGCAGTTCAGGTTTGAATAAATAATAAGAATCGTCGATATATAACCGCACAATCTATTTCACCTATTCGCCTTTTTTGTAACGTCTTATTATAGTGTAGCACACATATGTTTCATTATATTGCATTATATATGTACAGGGTGTTACAGATACATACTAGGCAGTACGACGGGTTGCACGGCAATTTTGCATAGATTAAGCGCCTACCCCCGGGCACCTACCCATGCAAAATTTGCCGCGCACCCCGTTGTACTGCCTAGTATGTATCTGTAACACCCTGTACATAATCTCTCTCACATAGTAACATTTTTAGTGTACGAAATATTATAGTAATCTCACAATTCTTTCGTACATATAAATTGCAAGAATATACTGTAATAATAATACAATGTAATAATATAATATTTAAATAAAGATTTGGCAACAATTGCATTTTCTTGCACGATATTCGAGAGATATCCATGATAATTAAATAAAATTAAGAACAGGTTTATCAACATTATGCAGATAATCAAAATAAATCTCTTTTTATAATCCATAATATCTGATCACGGCAAATCCGACTTTTAATTTAAAGAGTGATGGCAAAAAAGCCTGTTTTTTCGCCCATTTTTTGGACCTCGAAACAGGTCTTTTTGCCATCATTCTTTATTAATATTCTTTAAATATATTATATAATATTATATTCTCCATATGTCTTCTTGTTATATATATATATATATATCTTATATAATTATTATTTAATTTCTCAAATGATGTAAGTGTCTGTTATACAAGCACGTGTTTAAAGAATATTTTTATTTTTCAAATGTTAAATTTTAATATTTCTTAAAATATATACAATGTAATAATAACTTGTAATAATAACTTTTCTTTTAACTTGTTTTGTAATAATAAGTGCTACTATAATCATATTTATAAGAAAAACTACTAATCGAAAATATTTAAATAAATCGGAATAAATAAATATCGAGGAAGGTCACCGATACCGACATACCACTTTGTTTTTAGACAATATTTCTTAAACAAAAGGTAAAAATACAACTTTAAAAACATCAATACAAAGTAAAAAGTGTCTTTATCAGATAGTATAAGCAATTTTTATAATACTGTTTACAATTTTGCAATAATTAAGTTTTTCGTAAGTTATGCAAAAATGAGCGTCTGACAAAATGGGCTCCAAAACTGACATAGTATAAGGCAATAATACCAACATCCCTATTCTATAAATAAAGATATGTCCTATTCTGTAAAGAAAACTAATTTATGAAACTATAAACATTTAAAATGACATAATATTATCAATAATAAAGTCACTATTATTTTAATTACGCAATTTGCAAAAGAATGCCCTAAGAATTTTCTTCTCGGATTCATAGAATTGGTTTTTAGCTGATTTGGTATAGAAATAAGCCACAAATATATGAATTATGAATTTGTACTTCTTTAATTAGCTAAACAGATCATGATTTTATTAGTATTAATAAAGTGCAATAGTTAGTTTCTGAGAAATAAGGGGGTGTCACTTTAGGAGATCTATGTCAGTATCGGCAACTTTCTTCTACTATAAGTACTAAGTATGTGTATGTATATACGCGCTATAATATTCATCAGATACATAAGTGTGCATTTCCAACAATATATATTTTTAAGATAATAAAATAAAATTCTTAAAAAGTAAATACATCTTATCTTATTATATATGTATATCCCTAAAATTTTTCTTTTAATATTTGCAATGTTTTGATATATTTGTAATGTTCATAAGCACAAATACGTATTAATTGCACGCGTATCCGACGATTATTAAAAAATACTTTTGAATAATCGTGAAAGAACAAAAAGCCTCGTATAAAAAAGCCTTATTCTATATTTTTAACCTATTCTTTCATGTAGAATCATTCCGTTTATACCAGTTCTAAACACTTGTACATATGATAAATATACAGGGTGTCTCATTTTAATGTTCACACAAATAATACAAAAAATGTCTCAGATTGTAATGCATCGATTTTAACTAATTTTTTTTTATCTATCGAAGATATTTATCTATTGAAGATTGAAAAAAAAAAGAATTTTTTAGTTAGGAAGTCTAAAATGTAACACAAAAGATAATTTACAATAAGTAAAAAGGGATCGGAAAAAAACGTTTCTGAACTATGAAAATCGGGGGGGGGGAGGGGGGAATTACGCTAACCCTTTGTGGACACTGAGGGTTGCAAAAGTTGATTATTAATATAATTTGTGATATTATTTCCAGTTTCAGTTTATTATTGCATTTTAAGTCCTACAAAGTATACCGACGCACAGTTTATATAATAGAAGTAAAATATGTATTTGTAAATTCACATATAAATATTATTAACCAGATCCGCTTTGACTGAAAATAGAATTCTTTCTCTATATATTTTCTTAACTCAAATTATCTAATTATTTAATTATGTATATGATAGGACCGTATATGTGATAACACAAACGTCACAAACTATAGAAATTAATATCTTAAACGGTCTTAAACTAGCCGGATTTTAAATGCTTGTCTGATTCTGTGTGAATTTATATACTACGTATGTGCATAGTCCTGCGAAACGCGCCAAAATGATTTTTCGGTCTTGAAATGCTAACTCTCTATATCTGAAAGTTAACTACTAAACTATCACAGTGTAATATCGAATATAATTTGATATTTTTTCGCATCTTCTTTTAATATATTACTCAGCATTATTATAAGATCGTTCGAAGATGCGAAAAAGCATCAAATTGTTAAATTGTAGTTAATTTAACTCGTGATACTATTGCGGTAGTTTAATAGAGTTAGCATTTCAAGACCCAAAAATTATTTCGGCGCGCGTTTCAAAGGACTATATACAATACATAGTATATAAATTCACACAGAATGATACAAGCATTTAAGATCCAGCTAGACCGTTTAAGACATCAACTTATTTTGCCTTACTATGTAATTTAAAAAGAATATAATAAGGTAAATTAAAAGTAAATATTTTACGATAGATTTCACATTTCATATTAAAATTTTTTAGACTAAAGTTAAATATTTTGTAAATTAAAAAAATATACTTTGTTAATGTTTAATCCTTTGTTAACTATACTTTCACATGAAGAAAAAGTAAAGAAATCGTATGATCGTATAACAAAAATGTAGTTCTAATTTAAAAAAAAAGAATGAAATTTTAAGTTTAAAAAAAATGTTTCAAAAAATTGTATTGCTTCTTATTGTTAATTAAAATCATGTTAATTTTATATCTTCTTGTAAATTATCTTAAATAATTAAAAAATCGTAAATATCGTTATGACATAAACATGTAGGTATATTTTGTGTATAATACACACGTGTGATATAAAATTCAATATATTATACAGTATATAATATTATATACATATATATATACTCATTAAATTCAAACACATCGAAAAGTAGATTATTTTAAATAAATAAAGAAGCGCTAAATACAGATGAAGATAAATCTTAATTAATAGTATTTCTATGTAAATTTTTAAATACATTTCCAGTTCATCAAACTGCGCACCGAACAGCTGGTCTTGAAAACACAGTCCTAAATTAAAATTAAAATAATAATATCATACATTAAATTGATTGCTAATTTTTATAATAATGATGCTAATAAGCATCTTGAGACACTGCAAAGAGTTTATTGTAGACAATATTATCCCACGTTTAAACTTGATTCTTTATCCTCTCGTCTATTCGGGACGTCTTTTCCAATTCGACCACTGAGGCATGTGATATATTGCTATTTATTTTCATCATTTACAACTCGAAAATTCGTCATCTAAATTCAATGGAACGATAGAAGAACAACATAGGTATATAGACACTCTTGGCTAAAACAATATCATCCCTTGAGGGATAATTTAAACGAATATTATATACGGTGTTCTATTTACGTTATTTGACGAGGTGAAGATCCCTCTCAGGATCCTTTCTCAGTTCGCCGCCGCTTTTTGTGGGCCTTTTTAGGTTCGAGAACCACCGCGGCATCGTCGCGCCAGGCTGCTCCATGATCGGCAGGTCCGAGGAAACGATTAAGTGAACCGGAATATCCAGGCCCCGTTGCTTTCGAGCCCGGACTCGGGCCTTCTCTCTGCTTTCATACACAGTAAAAAATCGTGCGTCCGTATGTAGAATTTTTCTTGTGTTACCACATTTTGATTATTACTTCAATGTAAAATCAACATACAACTGATATGTTATTATTTTTGTAACATTTTGATGTGTTAGATTCATGTCATCTTTCTAACTTAACAATTGCGTATGTCAATTAAAAATGGAATATTATTTTGAGTGTTTTTAACACAATTGTTTCAATTAATCTATATATCTCAAAGTCAATTTAACATTTAAGAATTTTATCATTCACATTATACGAACAAAAATGTTTTATTAACATTTTCTTATGAGTTATTGCAACTACTCTTCTATGTACTCTACTTATTTTATATGTTAGTTTTAAATCATCCCTAAAGTCAAAATAACAAATATAAATGTAAAGTATTGTGTCAATTATTTAACATTACTAGTTCGTTAATAAATAACACAAGACGAATGAGTTACTTTAACTTAAAATTTAGAGTGGATCTCCTGGGACATGTAAAAAATGTTAAAATTAGCATTTTCTTTTTTACTGTGTACGGACCCATGTTCGAGGGAAAAATGTCTGCGGGCCCGATGATAACCATAAGTTTGTCGTGTATTTTTAGGCAAGTCTTTTCATGCTATAGTTCGTTCGGCGTTGATAACGTGATAAAGCAAGTCGATGAGGAAAAGAGATGAAGAATTTGATATTTAATTATCTTTGAACAAAATACGATACTCGAGTAAGAGATATCGCGAAACAATGGCGATATATATGTACATAAATAGAAGATCACGAATTTTTTCATTTATTTTATTATTACATATTTTTAATATCGTCTCTCTTCGCGTTGTGTCAGGAATATTGATCGTGTTCGAAGAACTATTTCTCGATGAGAAGATACAAACGAAGTATGGTATGGAATTATGCAACGCAATTACTCCTTTACATTACTAAAGAAGTTACAGTACTAAAGAAGAAACTGTAAAAAATATTCGAAAATTGTATATGCGAGAAACTCAGCGGTGAAAATAAGTTGCTCACATTGTTGAAAAATGAAATCAGAAACGAAAATAATATTCCGAGAGATTGTTCACAAGATCCACCGACTATAATATTAACTGGAAGCACTCTCACGCATTTTGAGATGTTCAAATCGCTGCCTCTATTTCTGCACGAAATCGATTCCCTTCGATGCGTGATAAATATATACGATAAATGTACACGACGCCGTGTCGTCGTCGTGAACAAAAACTTGTCACTATTCCAAAGAGTATGTATATGATACAAAGAATATGATACGTTTGTCACGTGACAAAGAAATTATTAAGAAGACCAAGATTGTTGGAGAAAGTTGGGTTATTGGATTTTGTGAAGAAGAACGAATTATCAATCTTCGTAATACATCTTTCGTAATATATCTTTTATAATATAAAAGCCAATATAGTCCTGTGTTTTTATCTCCAAATGCGATAACATCCGTCGGTTGTCAACAAATGTTTGTTGTCGAGCAAATTCGCTTATTTACAATATTCTTAAGGATTATACATATTTTTTAAGAATTCTGGATTATTCAATATCGCATTTAAAAATATAATACAAAAAAATTTGACAGCGTACAGTGATATAAAACGCAAATCTAGTTGGACAAAACTAAAAACCAATACTTTTAAATAAATCAAACAACATAATAAAATATTTATACTTGTATAAATTACCTTTAATAAAAAGCTGGTAAAATATTCTAGCGTTGTCATAACAACATTCATAGTAATAGTTTCTCATAATAACTAACAATAAAAAATTATACTGTACTTTATATAATTGTAAAAATATATATTTCAATTAAATTGTAGATAGCATTTTTGTATTCATTTTAAAAGTTAAATTACGTTCTTTCAGTTAATATTATAAATGTCTTATTTTAATTCTTGTATGTCCGAAGAAATTTAATAAGAAGTACTAAGTACTTTTATTTTGTAATTAGCATATATTATTGAATAGAAAAAGCTTCATCCGGCTTCATCCGAAGAAATTATATCATCATTAGAATCTTTGTAGAATATGTTTTAAGCATCGTAAAAATGATGTGTTAGTTTTTGCAACTTTTGCAAACATTTTATCTTCTATCATGGTAGATTTCATTAAGTGTATAAATAATACTGAAAAATCGAAATTATGGAATTATTTTTTCATAAAAGCAAAACATTATTATTTGTTTAAGTTGGACAAAACAGAAATCGTATTCACAATACAAAGTCTATAAAGTTTGTGTCCCTCTCTCTCTACTACATATATTTCGGAAATAGTTCGAAATTATAAAATTAAAAAAAAATCTAAATTCAAAATTAGTGATTACAAAAATTATTGTTAACATAATTTCATTATCTTTTAAAAATTGGAGTTTTATTTAGCTAGATTTGCATTTTCCACTGTGCAGCGATTTAAAAGTTGGAACAAAAATTATTTTAATAAGTAGTATTTTTTCATCTCTGTACTCTCTAATGAAAACCTATGGAAATGTATAAAATAATGATAAAAGATCTCAATTTTTTTATGTAAGTACTTTAAATATCCAAGATATAATTTGTGTAAAATTCCAGGGTATGTGAAGTTAGCACCCCAACTATAGTACTCAGGAGTTCTGATCAGCGTACTGGGCAGTTCTCGACGAGCTCTGACGAGAAGTATCAGGGGACAAAGCGATTGGGTGAACCGTTTTCGAGATATGCTACTTGGGAAAGGTCATCGAAAATTTTTTGAGAGTACTCAGGAGTTCTGATCAGCGTACTGGGCAGTTCTCGACGAGCTCTGACGAGAAGTATCAGGGGACAAAGCGATTGGGTGAACCGTTTTCGAGATATGCTACTTGGGAAAGGTCATCGAAAATTTTTTGAGAGTACTCAGGAGTTCTGATCAGCGTACTGGGCAGTTCTCGACGAGCTCTGACGAGAAGTATCAGGGGACAAAGCGATTGGGTGAACCGTTTTCGAGATATGCTACTTGGGAAAGGTCATCGAAAATTTTTTGAGAGTACTCAGGAGTTCTGATCAGCGTACTGGGCAGTTCTCGACGAGCTCTGACGAGAAGTATCAGGGGACAAAGCGATTGGGTGAACCGTTTTCGAGATATGCTACTTGGGAAAGGTCATCGAAAATTTTTTGAGAGTACTCAGGAGTTCTGATCAGCGTACTGGGCAGTTCTCGACGAGCTCTGACGAGAAGTATCAGGGGACAAAGCGATTGGGTGAACCGTTTTCGAGATATGCTACTTGGGAAAGGTCATCGAAAATTTTTTGAGAGTACTCAGGAGTTCTGATCAGCGTACTGGGCAGTTCTCGACGAGCTCTGACGAGAAGTATCAGGGGACAAAGCGATTGGGTGAACCGTTTTCGAGATATGCTACTTGGGAAAGGTCATCGAAAATTTTTTGAGAGTACTCAGGAGTTCTGATCAGCGTACTGGGCAGTTCTCGACGAGCTCTGACGAGAAGTATCAGGGGACAAAGCGATTGGGTGAACCGTTTTCGAGATATGCTACTTGGGAAAGGTCATCGAAAATTTTTTGAGAGTACTCAGGAGTTCTGATCAGCGTACTGGGCAGTTCTCGACGAGCTCTGACGAGAAGTATCAGGGGACAAAGCGATTGGGTGAACCGTTTTCGAGATATGCTACTTGGGAAAGGTCATCGAAAATTTTTTGAGAGTACTCAGGAGTTCTGATCAGCGTACTGGGCAGTTCTCGACGAGCTCTGACGAGAAGTATCAGGGGACAAAGCGATTGGGTGAACCGTTTTCGAGATATGCTACTTGGGAAAGGTCATCGAAAATTTTTTGAGAGTACTCAGGAGTTCTGATCAGCGTACTGGGCAGTTCTCGACGAGCTCTGACGAGAAGTATCAGGGGACAAAGCGATTGGGTGAACCGTTTTCGAGATATGCTACTTGGGAAAGGTCATCGAAAATTTTTTGAGAGTACTCAGGAGTTCTGATCAGCGTACTGGGCAGTTCTCGACGAGCTCTGACGAGAAGTATCAGGGGACAAAGCGATTGGGTGAACCGTTTTCGAGATATGCTACTTGGGAAAGGTCATCGAAAATTTTTTGAGAGTACTCAGGAGTTCTGATCAGCGTACTGGGCAGTTCTCGACGAGCTCTGACGAGAAGTATCAGGGGACAAAGCGATTGGGTGAACCGTTTTCGAGATATGCTACTTGGGAAAGGTCATCGAAAATTTTTTGAGAGTACTCAGGAGTTCTGATCAGCGTACTGGGCAGTTCTCGACGAGCTCTGACGAGAAGTATCAGGGGACAAAGCGATTGGGTGAACCGTTTTCGAGATATGCTACTTGGGAAAGGTCATCGAAAATTTTTTGAGAGTACTCAGGAGTTCTGATCAGCGTACTGGGCAGTTCTCGACGAGCTCTGACGAGAAGTATCAGGGGACAAAGCGATTGGGTGAACCGTTTTCGAGATATGCTACTTGGGAAAGGTCATCGAAAATTTTTTGAGAGTACTCAGGAGTTCTGATCAGCGTACTGGGCAGTTCTCGACGAGCTCTGACGAGAAGTATCAGGGGACAAAGCGATTGGGTGAACCGTTTTCGAGATATGCTACTTGGGAAAGGTCATCGAAAATTTTTTGAGAGTACTCAGGAGTTCTGATCAGCGTACTGGGCAGTTCTCGACGAGCTCTGACGAGAAGTATCAGGGGACAAAGCGATTGGGTGAACCGTTTTCGAGATATGCTACTTGGGAAAGGTCATCGAAAATTTTTTGAGAGTACTCAGGAGTTCTGATCAGCGTACTGGGCAGTTCTCGACGAGCTCTGACGAGAAGTATCAGGGGACAAAGCGATTGGGTGAACCGTTTTCGAGATATGCTACTTGGGAAAGGTCATCGAAAATTTTTTGAGAGTACTCAGGAGTTCTGATCAGCGTACTGGGCAGTTCTCGACGAGCTCTGACGAGAAGTATCAGGGGACAAAGCGATTGGGTGAACCGTTTTCGAGATATGCTACTTGGGAAAGGTCATCGAAAATTTTTTGAGAGTACTCAGGAGTTCTGATCAGCGTACTGGGCAGTTCTCGACGAGCTCTAACGAAAAGTATTAGGTGACAAAGCGATTGGATGGCTACATAAGGAGATATGTGCTTTTGCAACCAATTTTTCAAATTTTGTTTTAAGTACATATCTCTTTTATTTTTGGGTCTGTATTGATTTTAATCGCCTAGAACTCTTCGAAATAGACAGAATGACTATTAACATGTGACAGAATTATTGTATCTAAAAATTAATTTTTCAAAAATTTTTTTTATGTATCAGGAACTCTAGGTATTCACGAAATGAAGCTATTGGGCCGCTCAGAACTATTGGATCTCGATTTTCGATGAGAAGTTAACACCCCATTTTTTTAAAATTGTTTAAAAATACTTATTAAGCGGAACTCTTGTTATAAATTATATAGAACTCTTTGTCTCGTCAAAAAGAAACGGGAACTCTATTCAGAACTCCTGAGTACTATAGTTGGGGTGCTAACTTCACATACCCAAAATTCCATTGTAATGCAGAGATTACTTGTATTATTTATTTATGGAACAATTAATTTCTGTATCGCAATGAAACTTTGCATAAATCATTCTGACTATTTATACAAAAGTACTTATATACAAAAACTTATAGATATATAATAGATACTATAAGATTTTTGTCATTATTTTTTAAATTTAAATTATATTATAACAATAAAAATTAATTTTGTATACTATGATTACAATTACGTATGTTGAAATTCTGAGTAATGTTATTAATGGTAATGTAACGTAGTTTTTATGTGTATGTATGCGTAACATCGTGAACATCTGTGCTGACGCAATAGGGTTAGAGAGAGATAATACGTATTATTTTTTAAAATAAACTGCTGACAAGATCTGCTAATAAACAGGTAGGTATAAAAGCGCAGCATGTTTCGTATTCCGATATCAGTCGATGAAATAAAGTGCAAGAATTATTAACCATGTCTCGCGCTAGTTTCGTATTGCTTATAATGATTGGAGTGCTTTGCAGTAAGTTTTCACGTGAATTCATTAAGTTTCCTCAGTCTACGACTAATTTGATCTTTCATAAACAATTATTGTATATTTAAATTCCCTTTTTTAATTGCATAATAACTTTAACATTATAATTTAACTTGACTATAATTTTTGTAACACTGTACAAGCACAGGCACGACTATTGCACAAAGGCAGTGCCAGAGAAATAAAGAGTGGAACACTTGTGGCTCGGCATGTCCACTATCTTGTAACCCGCTGCCTAATCAAGCCTGCACATTAGTATGTATTATTTAATTTGCTAAATACGCTAATTCCATTGAAAGTTTTATATCTTTTCAAGCGATTAACTGTAGAACATTAGCCTAATCATATATGTATATTACAATCAATTTCGATATTTTACGATATTATTCTTTTTTCAGCAATGCGTGATAGGATGCCAATGTAAAAGCGGATATTTGTTAAATTCTTTAGGAGAATGTGTGCTCCCTTCAGAATGTTAGAAATTAATTGTATATGTATATTTATTAAAGAGTTGACAACTTTTGTTTAACGTCAACAAGATTTTTATTAAACATTTTAATTAAAAATTATACTTGTCGATGCCAACAAGTATTAACATGTATTAAATGTAATACAGCATAATTATATTGTTGCTTATATAATTACTAATTAATGACAAATAATAAATTAAGATTTTATTATTAATATCAAGAATATAGAAGGGCAAATTAAGTCAAGTTCGAATATAATATATGTGTAACACGTTAAAAACTTTTTTTACATTCCAATAATATTAATATAAAAATATAAATATAATTTTAAAAACTTAATGTTACATTGTGTTACATTACATGTTTCGGCATCATAATTGTGCCATCATCAGATGCTTAGAATTCGCAGAATAGAAACGCATTAAAAAAGTCAATATTAAACGTTAAAAAGGATGTATTGAACTAATCTTATAACTATATATTATATGTGATCCGCCTCTTATGTAAATCAGATGCAACACCATAAATGGAGAGTGAAAACAAATTGCTCGCAATCGGTTGGATGACCGGTTGATAGAAAATTTTTCACAATTATCTATAAGTTATAATCTTTTAGGTACAGATCTACAAGCAATTTCATAACTATGTTAAAGAACTCACCGTCATGATCCTACATCCTTCCAACATTTGATGTAGATAAGATGCGTGTCAAATTGCTTATATCAGTCATTATAATTATGAGGTCAATAAATATATGTGAAATTGTTAAAACTGTTAGTCACCAAGTTAGAGATTAAAATTATATAAATATATAAAATTACTAATCCAAAGTCAACGATTACAAATGTATAAATGTATAAAAATATTAATCAGGCAGTTAAAATTAAGATGTGTAAATTTATGTGATGTAACTGCTGTGACAGTCCGATACTGACTGATATGTTACAACGTCTAAAACATTATCTTAGCGTTGCAAAGTCATAATTTGTTTATTATCGGTATGTACGCTTTGTGAAGTTCTTCTGTATCCGTCTGTAAGTTGAGGCTGTTTTTCTGTTTCTTAATATTTAACATTTCTGATATTAGACATTTGTTATAGCACGGTTCCTCATCTAGAATTGTGATGTTATCCCAATCAAATTCATTCCCTGCTGCAACCTGTGTTCTGTTATCACGGAGCGGGTAGATGTATTCCACCGGATGTGGTTGCGATGTTCAGCAATTCTCGTTTTTAATTGTCTACCCGTTTGTCCCATATATGTAGCATCGCAGTGTAAGCAATTGACCTTGTAGACTACATTGGTCTTTGTAGAATGGGATCGCGGATCTTTTTGAACTTTAATAAATTTTTGTAATTTGTTAATACTATAAAATCCGACTTTTGTTTCTTTACTATTAAGTTGTTTAAATTTCTCGGTGATAGAAGGTATAAATAGTACTGTGAACCACGAAATACTATCAGGTTCTATCTCATTGTTTGAGTGGTCCCGCGTTTCCGTGTTTTGTTTCATGATGCTTCTGTGGATTCTCTTGTTGATGGTGTTAAAAATGAAATCGAGCGGATAGTAATTTTCGAGTAGAGTGTTGATCACACATTTTAAGTTCTCCGTGTGGTTTTTTGCGTCGGATAGTAATAATGCTTTATCGACTAAGCCTATGATGGTACCTCTCTTCTGTGAGATCGGGTGGTTAGACAAAAAATTCAGGTATCTTCCCGAATAACTTGGTTTGTGATACCAGTCGAAAGTCAAGGACATCCCTTCTTTCTTCGTGGATATGTCCAAAAAGTTAAGAGACTCTCCTCCGTTTTCCAAAGTGAATTGGAGTCTCGGATGGAAAGAGTTGAAACGCTCCAATATTGTTGCTGTGTCAGATGACGGGATTGCCGTGCATATGTCGTCAATGTATCGATAAAAAAACGGTAATTAGTTGTTAAGCGTATGTAACGTGGTATTTTCTAAATTGTGCAGCACTAAGTCCGCAATGATGGAAGACAAGGGAAAACCCATGGGTGTGCCAAAGGACTGTTTGTAAATGACATTGTCGAATGTAAAATATGTAGAATTTAAGACGAACTGAACTGCTGACAAAAAATCTGTTTTCGAAAATTTACATTTTTTTAATATATGATTCCATTTTTCGTTCACACAATCCAAAGCAACATCTATAAGGACGTTTGTGAAGAGTCCAATGGATCACGTCCAATGAGACCTAATTGTAATCCTCTTGAATATTTACTTCTTTGAGTTTATTAATTAGTTGAAAACTATTTTTGATATGACTGTCCGCCTTTGGAACAGATTCCAGCAAGATATTATGTAAATATGAAGCTAAGGCATATAACGGGCTCCCTATCGAAGAAATTATGATTCTAAATGGACATCCTGGTTTATGTGTCTTTGGCACAGCATAAGCTCTCGGAAGCAACCCATCACTGCAATGTAATTGTTTGTATTTCGCGTTGTTAATGTAATCATGCTTTTTCCATCTTGTCAGCATATCACGAAGAGAAGAAGTAAGTTTTTTAATGGGATTTAACGTTTAATATTGACTTTTTTAATGCGTTTCTATTCTGCGAATTCTAAGCATCTGATGATGGCACAATTATGATGCCGAAACATGTAATGTAACACAATGTAACATTAAGTTTTTTAAATTATATTTATATTTTTATATCAATTTATTGGAATGTAAAAAAAGTTTTTAACGTGTTACACATATATTATATTCGAACTTGACTCTAATTTGCCCTTCTATATTCTTGACATTATTGTTATTTAAAAGAGTCCTTTAATGTAATTGTTTAAATCACTCTGATTTTATTATTATAAATATTTATTCTTATATATTAATAGAGATATATATTAATTATATATCTCTATTAATATTGGATATCTATTTTTGTAAATTTAAAATAATTAAAAATAAAACATCACAAGATAATGATCTTGCTAAATATAAATAGGAAATAATTATGTATATCCTATGAATTATTTTTACAACAAAAAAAAAACAATAAATTATCCGTTTTTTGGATAAATAATATTATGTAACTATAAATAATATTATGTAAATATGTTGTTAAGTAAGTGCAAACAATAAATAAACTCTGTAGATCCAAATAAAATAATTTTTATTAATAACAACCAATATAAATAAACAATAAAAATATGATTCAAAATGAAATAGAACGTTATAAAGACAACTTTTATATGTAGGTATATAGTTTATTTAAAATATAAATATTAACATATTTGTAAAAATGAGTGCAATACATCCTTAAACTCACAGCTCGCAATACTTTTGAACAGATATTTTTAACCGAACAATGGTTTCGAAAACTAAAAATATGTAAAAAAGAAACTTGTAGCTCAATCGATGAAAACACCAACTCGGCTGACAATAACAACACGTTTCGAGCTTGAAGTTGAGGTTCTCTTTTCCCTTCCTTGCTTTCTCATTGTAACGTTTATTACTACTCGCGCGCCGATATTCTCCAATTCCCTTTATCGGATTCATGAAATTTTGAAGCAGCGTGCGCGATATGCATCAAGCGGGTACTGCAAACCAGACAACCAGGCAGACAGGCACCGTTGCCTCAATATGCGTGGCGATTCGTACTGGACGCACGCTGCGTACTGTATGTAGGTGTATACAGCGGGGCCAGCGAGAGAGCTGAGAGCGGGGCCTAGCCTCCTGGTGATGTGATACGGTGTGTCTGCGCGAGCAGAGAGAAACCCGTTTACCTTTAAACTGCTGCTCTCGCAGTAGTGGTGATGGCAGCGACGACGACAACGGTGGCGGGATGGCAGTGATGCATGGTTCTCTCTTTCTCTATTCCCTCGAGAGATACGGAGCCAGGAAGCGATAAAAGCAAAAAAATGAAGCAAAGCCAAAGGAAAGCTGGCATAAGTTTATATGCGTGTATGCTCCGGATTAGCGTTTAGATTTTAGTTAGATTTTAGTGGTGACTGATGGCCACTGATTTTTTAAAAATGGCATTGGTGGTCATTGATGACCAATATGTTACAAAATCTTTAAAACTTGTAAAAAAATAAATGCTACATAGTATAAAATTCTGAATGACAAATAGATAACAATAAGTTTATTTTTTATGTTTGCACTAGATTTTACTAGAACTTTTTTCTCACTTTAGCCAAATATCAAATATATACCTATTTTACTTTAAGATCCAAAAGTGCACACTAATTCAGCTATAAAAAACAAACCTTATGTAAAAACAAATTAAAAAGTATGCTATTCAACGCAATACCTATGAGGATATTTTATTTAACCACATTACACAATATTTCATCATTATATGCTTATGATGATAAAAATTCTACCATGGCGTATGCGATAAAACGTAAAAAAACTCACTGGACAGACAATGTGTTAACGTTTGCGACTTGAATTTTATCTTAAGGGCTTAGATAACGTATTTTATGCAGCAGCCTGGATTCGATAACACGAGGCGCATCATATCACATATGCGATGAGCCAGACCAACCAAAGATTTAACGATTCTTCGTTTTATAGAATACGACACGCTCTTTGTGTAAAATATTTCACAAAATGGCACTAAAGAGCATTTTGCAAAGGAAAAACCACTCAATTTCGCTTCAAAAATATACATTTAAAATGTACAGCAACGAGAGGGTTTGACAGAGAAAGAAACCGTTGACGAATGCGAGACGAATGCGTGGTAAATTTGTAGGAATTAAGCATTTTGTTTGAATGTAATTTCAAGTAACTATGCTAATATCTTATTCAACTTATAATTGTTTCTATCTTTCATATTTCAGTGATACGTTAATCTAGATCTCGAGAATAATAAAACGTTAAATTTTCTTCAACAAAGACAAAAATCTAAATTACTTCAATCGGTGTCGTATAACTCTCTACCATATATTCTTTGTTGTTCATATGTTGTTCTCATATTTCATTGTATGCCACGGTCCAGTATACACGCGCGCGCACTAATTCGAACTATTTAGACATGGATTCAAGTGTAGCGGCCGTGTATAACATTCTATCGGCTTGAAATCCATCGACTCCTACGAAATAGCAGCGACGCGTTCTCGAGCAGCTGCGTTTTCGATTTTCCCCGGCACACAGCTGGCGTCTCCTTGCTTCGACTCGACTTGCGATCTCAGACTTTCATCGTCCACTCGAGTCCTCGAACCCTCCAGACGAGAACAAAGGTCATTGGTCCCCGAGTCGGAAAACGAGGCCTGGTTGCCGGGGCCTTCTTCAAGAGCATTTCGGCTTTCTCCGAATCCTCCAGGAATCGCCAGGCCGAGAGGGCTCGAAGGAGCTCACTCTCTATCGATCCAAACCGCTTCGTATCATGAAACTGGCTGGCACCTCAGAGAGCGCGAGAGGAAAGGAAATGGAGAATGAGAGAGAGAGAGAGAGAGAGAGGAAGGAGAGAGGAAAAAGGAGAGAGAAAAATACCGATCTTCCTTCCTGAAGGATAGTGATTCAACTACTGATTTCACGTTTTCCTCATTGCATTAGTTTTTCTACTTTCTGTCAAACGCATTGAACTTTCTGTCTTTAATTAAAGAATTTTATATATACATCGCTGGCAAAATAATTAATCCTTTTAGCGAACCGCTATTATACCTGTCCTATATCACAATTATATTTTAGAAATTCAAAGCCATACTTTCTCTCGCTTGCTTTCATAAATTATGTTTTTCTTCAAATAAAATATTATTGGAAAAAATTAATAAAAACTATTGAGATGAAATATTACTTTAAACAATAATAGTATTTGCTCTCGCTCGAACAATTCTTTCATAACACAGTGACGCTGATTCTTTATCCAACTTTTATCAATACTTGAATATAGTAATGCGAGTCATATAGCATTGTTTATTAGCTACATAAATATTATTATTTCAAAGCAATAAATTCTTTTAATTTACCAAAGTAATGCATATTGACATTAAAGAAGCTTAAATCATTATAAAATTTGATTTATTAAAAACAGACGAAATACAAATAAAAAATGTTCAGTTAATTTTATATTTCACAAAATTAGTCAAAAATCAAGTTGAAATAACATGTTCATTTTGCTTGCGTCACACAGGAGTCCCGTTTAAATATTTTATGACTATCTTACGTAATTATTATAAAATAATATATTAATAATTATAATATAAACTATTATAAAGTAATTTATCAATATTTTCAGTAATGGAAATCAGTAAATGTTATATTAAGATAATATTATGTTTATAGCAGTTAAGATTACGGATCGGAAAATATGAGAACATATAAATATATATATATATATATATATATTAGATATTAAAACATTCAAGATTCGTTCAACAAGGACGTGGTTCTCTAGTGAATGCATTTTCTTCGCTGTGGAGCCTGCGGTATAACGAATTTTTAGAAATTATGATCATCTTGTGTGTCATACAAAATGTATATTGCAAAAAGAGAACTGTGCCAGTTCGTGTACCTGTTAACTTTCACAGCTGTTATTTTCAATATTCTCGTCGTCATATCGCACAATCAGCACAATTATATACTCATACTAAATAAAATAATTTAAAAAAAGTGAAGAACAGTCGCAATAGTAACATTGTAGTTGCAAATAAATTTATCAGCTATTAAAATTTGACGAATGTATTTTCATGAAGTTTCCTTTTTAAATAGGCTAATGTTATCGATAACATATTATAAATAAAATATTTATAATATAAATTTTCTATCTAATATAGTAATGCAGAAGGAAATCACACACACATTTAGATTTTTTTTTCTTTGTAGGATCGCTATGGGTAATTGTGACAGTGGTTGACTGTAACATTGTAATATATTTGAATGAAAAACAAATTTTGTTATTTTTTATGCCTATTTTTATCAAACATATAAAAAGTAATTATGTAAAAAATAAATTTATATAGATTTGTGATAATGTATAAAATTTTTGTTTAAAGAGACGAAGCTGTCAATAATTTATGGAAGTTTATATGCTTATGTTTAAAGTTCATTTTTTGATAATAATTTTACTGTTAATCAAGTTTCTTGTTATGTTTAGAAATTATAAGTGTTTAATTAATAATAATTTGCAACAAAAATTGTATTAATATCCCATTTTTTAATGTTAAATGAAAATCACAAATCTTGTAGTAAATTTATCATTCAAGATAAATATGACATTGAAAGAAAATGTATTTTCTGATAACAAAAATAATATAATAATAATTTAGGTACATAAAAAATGTAAATCTAAACATTATTTGAACTTTACATTTTAATCGGATACGTATTCTGTTTTACTTTTTTCTAAAATATAAAGGCTATAATAATCTTTAATTATTATTGATTCCAATAATTACACTAAGGTAACTCCGGTATATACGCCGCACCTATTAAAAACTTTTAATTTATTAAGTATTACTTACAATTAATAAATATGTTAAACAAGGACTTCTTAAAATAACAAAAAACCTAAATATGGACTAATGAGAGTCAGCGCGAGCGAAGGTGCGCAATAAATCTTCACAAATAAAATTTGTTACTTCATGTGATGTGTTGATCTCATCTTTATTTGAAATATTGACATCTTGAACGTTTCGATTCTCTTTGGAATCTTCATCAGCAAACTTCTTAAACCAAACTAGATTTCACGATCGTCCAATGTAGAGTCACTCGCAGATTGCCAAAACTGTAGTGTAATCTGTTTTAAATTTATATATATAAGATATTGCAATTCAATCATTAAAATACCAAGTAACCACACGATCGCCAAATCTCATCATGAAACCTTGGATAATATACAATATCGTTATTTACAACTAAACTCACACACATTTTATAATATTAGGTGTACAACTTTGCTTCCGCCGTTTTCCTATAGATGACTTTAGCGGTAAGTGGTGGTCGAAATAAATAAATCATAGACGTCATACAATAAACTTGGGCATCTGTCAACATAACCCCATAGAAACATTAGTCGATTTGTGTCTGCATCATAAAGTTATTCTCGATTGAAAATGTCAGCCAAATTTACGAGCCAAATTCTCGTCATTTGCGGGAGGTTTTAATTTTCTGCTTCAATATGAAGAAATCTGCGGCTGAGGCTCATCGAATGCTCTCAAATACTTATGGTGAGGCCGCTATTAGTGAAAGAACGTGTCGTGAGTGGTTTCAACACTTCAAGAACGGTGATTTTGACGTCGAAGACCGGCACAGCGGTGGAAGAGAGGTTTTCGAAGATGCAGAATTGGAGGTATTACTTGATCAAGACTCATGTCAAGAAGAATTGGCACGATCATTGGGAGTGATTCAACAAGCCATTTCAAAACGCCTCAAAGCCATGGGAATGATTCAGAAGCAAGGAAATTGGGTGCCGTACAAGTTGAAGCCAAGAGATGTTGAACGGCGTTTATTTGCTTGTGAACAGCTGCTTGAAAGGCAAAGACGGAAGGGATTTCTGCATCGCATTGTAACTGGGGACGAAAAATGGGTTCATTACGATAACCCCAAGCGCAGAAAATCATGGGGAGTTCCCGACCATGCTTCCACGTCGACGGCCAAACCGAATATTCATGGTTCCAAGGTCATGGTGGGACCAGCTCGGCGTAGTGTATTATGAGCTGTTAAAACCGACTGAAACAATCACAGGCGATCGGTATCGAACGCAATTGATGCGTTTGAACCGAGCATTGAAAGACAAACGGCCGCAATACAACGAGAGACACGATAAAGTGATTTTGCAGCATGACAATGCTCGATCCCATGTTGCGAAAGTGGTCAAGACATACTTGGAAACATTGAAATGGGAAGTCCTACCCCACCCGCCGTATTCTCTAGACGTTGCTCCCTCTGACTATCACTTGTTTCGATCAATGGCACACGGCCTGGCTGACCAGCACTTATGAAGAAGTAAAAAATTGGATTGATTCGTGGATCGCCTCAAAATATGACCAGTTTTTTCGACGCGGGATTCGTACGCTGCCCGAAAAATGGGAGAAAGTAGTGGCCAGCGATGGACAAATGAATTTGAATCAAATGTATAACCAGTTTGTTACAATAAAGCCTCGAATTTCGGAAAAAAACGGCGGAAGCAAAGTTGTACACCTAATATAATTCATGTTGCTTTGTTAAAACTTCGTCCACTCTATCTGGAGTGACGAATATGTCTAATGAAACTTTAAAATTGACAAAGGTCGCATTAACGGAAAACAATAAGTCATTATAAATATAAAATATAAATCCGTTAATAAATTAAACCAATCAAGACTCCTTACAAATCAAAGAATTGGAAAGAGTAACGGCACTAGGAGTCGGGCGCAGAAGACGTCGCGCAAATAATACACTTATAAAAGAGTGAAACTTCTTTATTCACTAAACGCGCTTTATTCACTAAAGAATAAAGAAGTTTCACTCTTTTATAAGTGTATTATTTGCGCGACGTCTTCTGCGCCCGACTCCTAGTGCCCCTACTCTTTCTAATTCTTTGATAAAATATAAAGACAGTACATTCGTATTACTTTGCTGTTTTTAACCTATATGACGTATGTAACATATTTAACATATATATAATGTTCAGTCATAGGTACAATAAATATAAGAACAGCAAATTATTGTTATAGTTTGAGACATATTTTTAATACAAGAGTTTAAGCGTCAAAATTAAAATCTGGAATACGCAGTCAAAATTTAGGACATAGATGGACTACATCATGCTTATGCATCCATGCTAAATGATATGACGTAATGCTTAGTTCAACACTTTACGATAATAAATCTACCTCATAAATGTATGCAAAATAATAAGACATTTTAAAATTTTGAATTGTGTGTGTGTGTGTGTGTGTGTGTGTGTGTGTGTGTGTGTGTGTGTGTGTGTGTATGTACTTCAGTTTTTCTTTTCACTTACAAATTCAATTATTAATTTATATTTGTAACAATTCTGTCGTTAATAAATTTTTTTATATTTATTTATTTGCAAATTTTACAAAGGTACGTTAATTTTCCTTTTTGAGTTGCCAATTTATTTATCAATTTATATATATTTGTAAATTTTTTGTTGTTGTTGATCAATCTCTGTATTTATTTAATTGCAATTCTTACGAGGATGGATTATAAATTACTACAGAATGTAAAGCATAATGTGACACATTTAAATTTTGACTGTATTCCAGATTTTAATTTTGACGCTAAACTCTTGTATTAAAAATATGTCTCAAACTATAACAATAATTTGCTGTTCTTATATGTTTTATTGTATCTATGACTGAACATTATATATGTTAAATATGTTACATACGTCATATAGGTTAAAAACAGCAAAGTAATACGAATGTACTGTCTTTATATTTTATATTTATGACTTATTGTTTTCCGTTAATGCGACCTTTGTCAATTTTAAAGTTTCATTAGACATACTCGTCATTCCAGATAGAGTGGACGAAGTTTTAAAACAAAGCAACATGAATTATATTATAAAATGTGTGTGAGTTTAGTTGTAAATATTAATATTGTATATTATCCAAGGTTTCATGATGAGATTTGGCGATCGTATGGGTGAGTTACTCGGTACTTTAATGATTGAATTTCAATATCTTATATATAAATTTAAAACAGATTACACTACAGTTTTGGCAATCTGCGAGTGACTCTACATTGGACGATCGTGAAATATAGTTTGGTTTAAGAAGTTTACTGATGAAGATTCCAAAGAGAATCGAAATGTTCAAGATGTCAATATTTCAAATAAAGATGAGATCATCACATGAAGTAACAAATTTTATTTGTGAAGATTTATTGCGCACCTTCGCTCGCGCTGACTCTCATTAGCCTACATTTAGGTTGTTTTTTGTTATTATTTACTTTGTTTATAGTAAACGAACTATATCAGTAAAAACTTTGTACTATCTACTGCTATGAAAAAAATATTAGAAATATTTATTTTTCATATTAAAAAATAAACTTTTGAAACCCTTTTTACCGTATTCCATAGGGGTGGGTCATATGGCTACTCATAGGGGGAGGGGGGGATATGTACGGCTCATGAAAAATTTACAAATAATGCATATAAATAAGACGTAAAATGACACAATAACTTATAAAATGTGTTTTTAAAGTTTTATTAAGGAATAAGAATGGTAAATATGTATATGAAATAATAAATAATTACAATCTTCCTACATACATTACAAGTGTTATGACACGAGGTACATATTTCATACAATGCGTTTATTGCATTTAGTGCACTGAATTCAATCTGCGCACTTTGTATGTTTTGAGCATAAATCCCGCTCGCTAAAAATGCCGTATATCCTACACAAGTGAGATATACAAGACAACAAACTAAACAAAGAATACGAAACCAAAGCACTTGTATTTTGCTATACAACATGCTTTACTATTCCACTACACGTATATATGTGTCACGAAATAACCACTAAGGTCCGTTTCCACCAACGCAGATCATCTTTAATCTCGGTTCAACTTACTCTTTGTCTTTTTTTAGTTCTAAAGATTAGAAAAAGACGAAGAGTAAGTTGAACCGAGATTAAAGTTAATCTATATTGGTGGAAATGGGCATAAGTCTTTTACACGCCCTACAGTAACCATTTTATGTAGACATTAATTTATGATGGCGTTACTTATTACAGTGACAAATCGATTGAACTCACAATAATTTCATTAATATTAACAGTAAGAAGCTGAAAAATCATAACACAATACTAATATAACATGAAGGCATGTAACAGAGTAGTTACGGGAAAATTACCCCTACTCCTATTTTTTGACTTCTGCGGCGTAAATCCCAGCGTGGCGTATTTGTCGGAGTTACCCTATATATAGAATATCATTTTACGCAATACAAATGTGAATAGTCATTTCCGACATATCTTTGTGTGCTAAACATGAATTCGTTAGCAAAAATTGGCTATCACAATTTTGAGAGAAATGGCGTCGAAAAAACGATGGTAAAAAATGATTTAAAGCTCTTAAAAATAATTTTAAGCTGGTTTTCAAAACATTGCAGTGCAGTCAGCTAGTTTTTATGTTTAATTTCATTAATGCCACATCGAAGTATCGACTTTTAGCTTTAAAATATGTTTTGATTGATTTCGATATAATTTTTTTATTTCTAAGATATAATAATTTAAAAAAATATAAATAATTCTTTTTTCATATAACAGCATTCGACAAATACATAACATTATTTTTTAAAAAATTAATACTTTTGGATAGTTTTAAATGTTTATTTTGTACCATAATAAGACACTATTTACAATTTGTAATCTGGCTTTATATTCTATCATAATTACTTTTCACACTGTCACAAATGGCTCCATATTATAGAGTAATTGTGACAAAGTACATAGGTTAACAATTTTTTTCATATTTTATTAAAATAGATTTGACACATATTATCTAATTTATTTACATATATTTAAAATATAAGATCCATCGTGTAATATGGTTCAATTAATATAAATTAAAAATACATCTTAAGAAAGGCTACGAACCAAATAACAACATAAATAGCAAATAAAAGAAAGCAATATAATTATCAAAAACTAAAACATAACAGACGTCGTTTCGAGCCCGATCAGGTCATCTTCAATGTTACATGAACATATTTAAAATAAAACGGATCAGCTAATAACAAGATAAAAATATATAAGATTTATATAATATAAGATTTATGTAACAACAGATTATGTAAGATTTATATAAGATTCATGTAAAAGATTAATTTAAAAAATTTTCAAAAAAAAACTTTTCAAATTTCAAACTTACAGAATGTTTAAGTTCAACTTTGTGTGTTTTTGTCACAATTCAGCTATATATATATATATATATATAAAACACAATTCTCTTGATTTAATTCTTCATACATACACATATATATTAATTATGAACGAATGAAAAAATGAAACTATAAATACTGTAGAATATACCATACGCTTATTATTACGCAAATCTAGAATATCCGCTTGATGCGAAAGTTATCGCTTATACTATACGCATTACGAAATTTAGTCATGAATTGTTACACGTTATGCCAACTAGAAAACTGTTTATTATGTGCGTTAATTATTTTATGCCTCTTTAGAAATATCGATTTAATCCTCACTTCTTTCGAAAATGTTTTCATCTGCAATTACAAATAAGAGACTTTTCTAATTGTAAGAAAGACATAATAACCGCTTAAGTATACGGAAGCATCAATAGCTAAATGAAGTGATGCGCAATCCACGGCCCGCCAACTAATTTTGTAAAAATATAATTGTAGAGGAAAGCCCCCTATTTTATGAGGTAGGCGCCTAATATAAGATAGCGGCGTTTCTGTTAAACTATAAATAAACACTATCTATTGGTTCTACCATGAATTTATTGCTTTTGGATTGAAAACTATTTAGTAGAAAATTCATTATTAGATCATGCCTGTAGTCATTGTAAAAAAAGATTTTAGAATTTGGATATCTTCAAGTTTCAATGAGATGAGCCTTTAAATCTTGTTTTATTATTTGATAAATAAATATTTGGCAATAAATTCTTCACGTAGTGATAGAGTAAGGTCGTACTATTAGAAAAATACAGGATATGTTGAATTGCTTAATTGCAGAAGTTAGATTTGATGATTGGAAAACCGTAAGGCGTGGAAATCGTAATATGAGATACCCAAGGTATTTCTAATATGAAATAACCCATGCTCCTATATCATAGTGAAAATCGTTGCTAAAGTATAAATGTTATTGTACTTTAAAAAGGACAACTAATAATAAAAAGGACAACCGGAATGAACGTCGAGTGTCTATTTCTGCGATGCTTGATTCCAATTACCTGAAGACAACTTCTGGGTATAATCTATCGCATGCTCGTTTTTCGCACGCTGACTGTTTGTATTTTAGAAACATTAAATAAAGTTTTTTAATTGCAATACTGATATACTTTGCGTTTTACTATCGATTTCTCGAGGCATCTCATATTAGGAGTACAATTTTTTGATTTTGCGATTTGCTCACTTTTTATATTTCTTTAATTTAAAAAAAAAATGGAATTTGAATTAAATTTTATATAAACATTACCTTAAAGCTTATTAAATTCCCTTCAAAATAATCTAAATATTATTTTTTTAATGCCCATAGACTTCTAGCATTTACCCAAAATGAACTCGATATCTCATGATAGAGGCCTTTGCTCTATATATTATACAAATTTAAAGTGTATTTGAGATGCATTTCATAAAATCTTTAAGAATTTATGTTTGAAAATATAGCTTATATTTTATAAATAAATGATGTTTTTGTAAAATATTTGATTTTTATCAATTATCTTGACGTTTTATTTCTTCATTAATAAGATAAAATTCAAAGTTAATTCAGAAAGCTTTATTCGAAGGTATACATCACAACGCAAGATGTTTTTCACTATAATTTTATACTACTACTAATTAACAATAAAATAAACATTTCGGCCTCAAATTAGGCCATCTTCAGTATTAATATCAATCTTCATAAGTTTAGGCATTTATACATGTTTATCTAGAGAGCGCAAGATTAAGTTGTTTCCCGTTTTGCATAGTAACTTTAATTCTACGAAACCGTTCGTCATATTCGATACAAATAATATTATACTAAATTTTAAAGTAGTCAGCACATGATTAAATAATTGCTGACTACTTTAAAATTTAGTATAATATTATTTGTATCGAATATGACGAACGGTTTCGTAGAATTAAAGTTACTATGCAAAACGGGAAACAACTTAATCTTGCGCTCTCTAGATAAACATGTATAAATGCCTAAACTTATGAAGATTGATATTAATACTGAAGATGGCCTAATTTGAGGCCGAAATGTTTATTTTATTGTTAATTAATAGTAGTATAAAATTATAGAGAAAAACATCATGCGTTGTGGTGTATGCCTTTGAATAAAGCTTTCTGTTTTAATCGATAACCACTTATTGACATTCAAAGTTAATCATTCTAATAGTTATTTTTACACGAAGTGTACAGTAAGTAAGAAGTGTAAAAACAATCATAAAAATAAATAACTTGAATAAATAAACAGATAAAAAATATTATCTTAATAATATTTAATACCAATAAATATACATATATGTATATACATTTATATTTATACATATACATATATTATATACACATATGTACATATATGTACATATATATATGTATATATAGAAAATTATAAATATATATACATATATTTATAATTTTCTTATTGATATTATGATGATGAAAAGTTTTATCTGTTTTATATAATAGTAGATATATGTATAATAATACATACAGTAAACTATAAAATAATTTAGTAAATTATATAAATTGAATAAAATCTATTTATCGGTGTGTGCATATGCGTGAGCGGTAAAATGTGCCCGCCAAATGTCCCCTACATCTGAAAATGGTCCCCGGTTTAAGAAAGATTGCGCATCAGTGGCTAAGGGTATCGAGTTTCAATTAAACTTTAAAGCTGTAAATAGAGAATAGGGAAGTGTTCAATATTAAATTTCAAATTCAAAGTATTTCGCGGAAAAGAGACACCCGGTCTACAGGAGCCTTTTGTCGGTTAGTTAAACAACATTAAATCGGTTACGCGCCTGAGAATATACGCGGCCTAAGTCACGTGGCCATATATTTTATTAATAAACAGCGATGTTGATAGCGTGGTGCAGCGATTGCGCGTAATCGAACAAGACGTTCCAGTTGTAATCGGCGATACGCGACTCGCGGTCGTGAAAAACTAGGCCCCTGCGAAGTAAACGTGAATCAGTCCCGCATGCATGAGCATTAGGGTGCCGCCTCGATTTATCGAACGTACGACGCTCGAGTCTTGCGCCGAGGCAATGGCGCAATTACTTGAGTGAACCGACTCGTACGTTGGCGTCTCCGTTCGAAAAGGTTGCAACTTCTCCGTCATGGCCGCTGACTAAGAAATTCGCGTGTGACTTCGATGGCTTCGTCGATCTCCTTCCTCCTTTTCGCGAAAATATGCGCACTCTTATATATATAATATATATATCGCGAAAATTCATTAATTATACGCGTACCCGAGTTTCACGCGTCGCGCGTCGTTTAATTGATACACGATCTACGCACTGAGAAAAATAATCCAATGCTTTTGATCGGAAATAACCGTTCTAATGCTTTTTCCGATCAATTTCGATCGGATTCAGGATGATCCGATGAAGTGACAAACACTTTTATCCGATGAAATGTAATTTCCGATTACATATGAACGGAATATGAACCGCCATATGCCTATCCGTTGAAATTTCATTGGATAAATCTACAACTTGATCGGTCATTAGACTCGAACGGTTAAAAAGAGAGTATTTTATCCGATCAAGTTTGATATCCGATCAATTGAAAGGCGCTGGCCAATCACAGAATAGTTGGTCGCGTGATCAGTGACTGTTTCCATAGTCTCTAGGCTGATGGCATTACTTTTATGTTAAGGTCAAGCGAACACGTGTCTTTATTTGATATTACGCATTCGTTCTTATTCTTCGCTGCATAAACTGCAATATCATTGCAGTATCGAAAATAAGTGTGTGACGACGAAATTTCTCAGGATATAAAAAGTGCTTGACACTTCGAAAGTTGAGGAAAAAATAATCCACATCTTATAAATAAGTAAACCTTCTTCTTGTAAAAAAAATTCACATGTTAAATGATCAATGCTTGTTTATTCAACTGTGTATAATTTGATCTGTTAACGTTATCCGTCCCAAAATATACGTGTACAGGTACTTGATCGGATATGTGATCGAATAGTCTGTTCAAAAAGTAACGAACGAATATTTCTCATCGGACATTCCGATGAATTTATTTCTGATCAAATATTCGATCGGATCTTTTGTCCGATCAAAATCATCGGAAATAACCGTTTGTTACATTTTGAACGGATAATTCGATCATTATGATCGGAAAAAGCCTGGATATTTTTCTCAGTGCGTGTATGTTAATTGTATTAAAATCTTTATAAGTTTGCCTGTCACACTAATACAAGGATAATTCTTAGTTTGCAGTTTAAAGTGAAAAACTGCAAAACGTCAAAGCATTCAAACGTTTTCTTGATATCAACAAGAGAATTATGTCTCTCAAGAGGAATGGGATAAATATGGTAAATTAAGTATAAATTTGATTCCATTGCGCACAAACCGAATACTTCCTCGTCCAATTCTTATCCGGAAAATCTCAATCTCAAAGGTAAAACCTTTGAAAATACTGAGACATGTATTATATCGGCACCAATGCATGGCAAAAATAAATGTCTATACATTTATTTTCGATTTGGCGCGTTGTGATTGTACAATTGTACAACTGCGCATATTAGATATGCATAGAGGAAATAAGCTACGATTCTCTTGGACGTACGATTAGGATAACTTCCTCCGGGAAAAAATTCCCCCTGAAAGAGATAGGTTTTTGAAGTTAGCTTTTCGAAATTAAGGGGTAACACCACTCTAGAGTTTCCGGCCCTTCGGCGAGAGGTGGTCTCGAGTTTCGTATCATGTAGCCGCCATTTTGTTTAAAAATGTTAATTAAAAAATTTTTTTATTTACTTCAGAACATGTATAATGAACTCTTATAAACAGATTTCCCAATTCCTTTATTGTATCTCCGTAAAAAATGATCAAAAACACGTCTTTTTTTCGAGCTCTAGAGTGACGTTACCCCTTAAACAGGAATCTGAAAAGAGAGAGACCAAAGAGCAAATCGCGAAAATGCAGTGCTGCATTCAGGAATTACGTCTAGATAACTCTGGAGTGTCTAGTACGTTCTACACTAGTACTGTTCTGCACCTCAGGTGTTCAGAAACTTCAGGTATAATTTATCCAAAGCGTTCAGAAACGTTTTGGATCACTCCGAGATCACTCTATCGTCAACTAGCTACTTTTTAGTAGGATAAAAATCACCTCACATGCGCACTGTAAAACCACGTGCCTAATGAGATAAAAACTAAGGTTAAGTTCCACAATTATTAAAAGGTTCAGTTCTTAACTTAGTAAATTTGCTCACTTTTGCAATTTTCATATCGTTTCAAGATACATAATTGACTCCCAGAACAAACACAATCTCTTTTTTGCAGTAACAGCAATTAATATTTTATGCTCTTTCTCATTTCTAGCTGACCTCAATCGCAAGACGTTCAGAAACTCCTTCGTCTCGATCACTCTAAAATGCACACAGAGTTTATCTCACTCTACCAATACCTCGATTTCTTGAACACACCCTAGTATATACAAGTACGTTCGGGCGTCTTCAACTTGTCTCGCGCGATTGTATTTCAGCAAATTACATTTGATATTACGATTTCGGGGAAATTACACGTATTTACATTACAATTACGGAATTTGCTTTTTTGCTTTAAGAGGAACATGACGTCTAATGTTAAAGAATCGGCACATCGGTACTTTACACTTATCAAATATCTCAATTGTAGAAATATTTTATTTTAGCGTATCTAAATCATTGATGTTTTTCGATAAATTATGAAGATTAACCTTCTAATTATATTCTAATTAAATTTATATTCTTCTGTAATTTAAGTAAGTGATGTCGTATAAATTGCGCAATGTGATCCTCAGGTAACTCTACACGGTTAATAATACTGTCAGTATTAACAAATACTGACAATATTACTGATCGTGTGATTAATATTGATGGATTAACGTAGAGTATTGACGATGACCTAAATTTTGTTTCTCGAGCCTCAGTATTCTTTTAGAATCCATATCACAGTATACTTATCACAGTGCAATAGATAGTATATAGAGGAAGGTCACCGATACCGACATATCACTTTATTTTTAGACAATATTTCCTAAACAAAAGGTAAAAATACAACTTCAAAAACATAAATACAAAGTAAAAAATGTCTTCTATCAGATAGTATAAGCAATTTTTATAATACTGTTTTGCAATTTTGCAATAATTAAGTTTTTCGTAAGTTATGCAAAAATAAGCGTCTGACAAAACTGATATAGTAGGCAATAATACCAACATTCCTATTCTATAAATAAAGATATGTCCTATTCTGTAAAGAAACTAATTTATCAAACTATGAACATTTAAAATGACATAATATTATCAATAATACAGTCACTATTATTTTAATTACGCAATTTGCAAAAGAGCACTGTAAGAATTTTCTTCTCGGATTCATAAAATTGGGTTTTAGCTGATTTGGTATAGAAATAAGCCACAAATATATGAATTATGAGTTTGCACTTCTCTTTAATTAGCTAAACAGATCATGATTTTATTAGTATTAATAAAGTGCAATAGTTAGTTTCTAAGAAATAAGGGGGTGTCACTTTAGGAGACCTATGTCAGTATCGGCAACTTTCCTCTACGTAAAATTAAAATGAAACGTACCTATTGTCAATAATACTGTCAGGTTGTAAAAATATCAAAAATATTAGTACATACTGTCGATAATGTCTTATATTAAGCTGGGCACAGCCATTTCAGCACAATGGAATGTGACTTATACAAAATTTTTTTGCTAATTGCTCTATTCCTGATTTTTTGCTCCAACCGATTCGCTAAAACCCTGTGCTAGCTTAAGACTAAAGTTAGCATAGGTATAAAAAAACAACAGAGAAAGTGAAAAATCAAAGGGTAGAACGGAGCTATGTCGTCCATTTCTCACGATATGTTTATATTTCTGAGCAGCATATACTAAACATTTAAAGTACTTGTGCTCTTAAGGAGCAATCATGATTGTATAGGATAGTTATAAGCACGTTACTGCAAAAAGATATTGTTTGTTGCCGTTTTTTGCTCAAGCCGTTTAGCAGGAAATCGTGTTTAAAAAAGGGGGTGGGGGGGGGGGTATAGGTTGCAATTAAGTTGATCCCTCCATACTGAAAAAAAGTATACATATACAATAGCGATGCAATGAAATTAGATTTTTTGCTCTTTATTTGCTCCAAGATAGCGCAAAAAGAATTTAGAAATTTAACATTAAAAAAGATATCAATACATACACGTGCGCCACGAGTTTTGTAACTTCTCTATCATTAACGACTCATTTGCTGGCATGTATTTAGTGTCACAATATTCTGCAAGTAACGTTGAAATATGACTAAATCTGATTTTTGTGCCAAGTGTATTGAAAAATAAATAGTAGTGCCAAAATAATCCTGAAACATTGTACTATCGAAATAAACTAAAATCCGATTTTTTTGTTAATTACGATATTTGAAAAATAATTGATTTGTCAAGGATGCTCTGTGCCGCGATTAAAGTTCTTTTTCTATCTCCACAGAATTATTTGCCCGTATGTATTTGGTGCCAAAATAATCCTTAGGGAACGTACTATTGAAGTATGACAAAATCCGATTTTTTTGCTAATTGCAACATTTGAAAAATAAACAGTTTATATCAAACGCTTACGCGTTTTGCTCTATTTCCATTCGAACTAGATAGAATTATGTGCTCGCACGTTTTTAGTACCAAAATAATCCTTAGGCAATGTATTATCGAAAAAAAACCCGATTTTTTTACTAATCATAAAACGTGAAAAATGGAGAACTTTTTCTAGCCTATCACAGCGCTGCATCATAAATTCCCTTAAACGATGTTTACAGAATTATTTGATCGCACGTATTTGGTACCAAAATAAACCTCAGGCAATGTACTATCAAAAAAAAACAATATTCAATTTTTTTGCTAACTGCGATACTTGAAAAATAAACAGTTTATACTAAGCGCTCACATGCCTCGCTTTAAGCTACCATTTCAGTTACATAGAATTATTTGCTTGCATGTTTTTGATATCAAAATAATCTTTAGACAATGTAGTGTCAAAAAAAAACAAAACCCGATTTTTTTGGTAACAGCAACACGTAAGAAATCAATATTTCCTCTCAGCCAATCAGCGCGCTGCACTGTTTCTCAGGTATCGTAATTAGCAAAAAAATCAAATTTTATTTTTTTTTTCGATAGTACATTTAAAATCATTTTAGTATAAAATAAATGCGAGCAAATAATTTTGTGTAAAACGAAAAAATAAAAAGTTTTTTCCAGCTAATTACAGTAATATATCATAAATTCTCTTAAACAATGTCTGAAGAATTATTTGCTTACATACATTTGGTATCAAAATCCACAGGCAATGTACTATTGAAAAAAACAAAATTCGACTTTTTTGCTAATTGCAACACTTCAAAAATAAATAGTTTATCCCGAGTGCTCGCACGCCGCTCTAAGTTTCCTTCCTACACTGCCGAAAATTGAAATTCCAACACCATGAAGGAGTTGTGCTAGATGAATGAAAGTTACACAGAATGTTTGTTCACATAAGTTATTTTATTGATATCTATTACAAGGTCACAATTCACAGGATACGAGTGCAGCGCCATATAAACATTAAGTATATTCCGACTTAATACCCACTGTAGTCACCTCTATGTTGAATGCAGGCCTCTAAACGTGCATGCATCCGATCGTAGAGGTGTCGGATGTCATCTTGTGAAATGGCATTCCACTTGTAATAGATATCAATATAGTAACTCATGTAAACAAACATTCTGTGTAACTTTCATTCATCTAGCAAAACTCCTTCGTGGTGTTGGGATTTCAATTTCCGGCAGTGTATTTACATAAAATTATTTGCTCGCATTTATTTTAAACTAAAATGATTTTCAATGTACTATAAAAAAAAAACAAATTCGATTTTTTTGCTAATTACGATATCTGAGAAACAATGCAGCGCATTGATTGGCTGGGAGGAAATGTTGATTTCTCACGTGTTGCTGTTACCAAAAAAATTGGGTTTTGTATTTCGATAGTACGTTTTCTAAAGATTATTTTGGTACCAAACATATGCGACCAAATAATTCGATGGGGATAGAAGAGAAACTTGAAGCGCGTCGCGAGCGCGTAACTATTTGTTTTTCACATGTTATACTTGGCAAAAAATCAGGTTTGGTCATATTTCGATAGTCCGTTACTTGCAGAATATTTTTGGCACCAAATACATGTTAGCAAATGAGTCTTTAATGATAGAGAGGTTACTTATCTTGCGGCACAGGCCGTTTTGTGTATTGGTATTTCTTTAAAAATGTTAAATTTCCAAATTCTTTTTGCGCTATCTTGGAGCAAATAAAAAACAAAAAATTGATATATTTTTTATTTCATTGTACAGCTGTATATTTTTTTCAGTATGAGGGGGAGAGGTCCAGCTTAATGACATAAATAACCCTACAAATACATAGTTAATTTTTAATTCCCTCCTTTTTTTTCTTTATGACTGTGCTAACGTCATTCTCGAGTTAACATAGCCACATGAATTTAGTGAATCGACTGAAGCAAAAAAATCGAAAATAGAGCAAAAAAATAACAAAAAAAATTTGATATCAGTTACGTTCAATTATGCTAAAGTAGCTATGCCAGATTAATAGACGTCTGTCAGTATTATTGATTCGACATTACTAATCAATATTATTGATCGTGTAGGATCAGATCATCTTTACAGCAAGATCCATAAAAATTCGAGAAAACATTTCTCCGTTTATATTCGTCTTTCTCTACTTCCTCATTTACCAATTCATAAAAAAGATCTTCAAGAACCACAAAAACAAAGAAATTAACAATTTTTGTGAGGTACCACTATGATTTTTTGGATCACTCGATTGAAATATCATGTGGCGAGATTAGCAGAAATGCACGCGATGCTACGTAGTACGGTATCTAATTGCGCAGAATTGTAATCGCGATATCGATTATAATTCTTCCAAAAAATTTAACCAATATGAGCAAAATAAAACGCACTTTTCTCAGATTGTCAATCATCAAACCTCAAATACTTCAGAGAATTTCAAGCAGTCGTAATTACATATTTACAATGGCGACGGAAAAATGGATATTGTAAATAGCATCCTTTGAGAAATAAGGAAAAAGAAAAAGAGGAAAAAAGAGAAAAAAAACAGAATAGAGAAAGAGGAGAAAGATGATAGTTCCCCTTCGTGCCTTCACTGAGAAAAATTTCCAGACTTTATCCGTTCAAAATGTAACAAACGGATATTTCCGATAGATTTTGATCGTATTTAGGACTATCCGATAAAATATTAAGAAAATTTTATCTGATAGAGTTCTAAATAGGATCAAAATTTTATCGGATAATCCTAAATATGATCAAAATCTATCGAAAAATATCCGTTAGTTACATTTTGAATGGATAAAGTCTGGAAATTTTTCTCAGTGTTGCAACCCTTTGCAACGGGGAACACCAGTCGTTCACGTCCACGTTTCGGAGAGATGTTTCCACGAAAAGTTTAGCAGACTTGGATAACGCTTTTTTACATAGAGAACATCGTACGTCCATGCAAGATATCTGAATAAAATACTATATAAAATATTTCGTATGTAAAACATGAAATCACAATTTTAAAAATTTTGAAAAAGATTCGGTTAATATTCACAAAAGGTCAACATCTTCAAAAATCAATGACTTTGATATATGTTGTCAAGGTCATGATCCTGAGTGACCTTCAACAAGTTTTAGCCGTCGTTCATTATTCATTAAAACGTTATTAACAAAAAAAGTTTGAAAAAATAACATCTTATTTCTGCTATATATAACATTAAACTATTCTATATCCTTCTTTGCTTACGTAATAGTTTTCCAGGCGAAGAGAGTTTCACCCCACCTACCCCC